>NW_027365706.1:0-97164 GCF_046119375.1 Phyllobates terribilis | reverse complement strand
TTTCTGGTATATGAATAACATGATGTTTTTCAATGGCAAAAATCAATGAATTTTGTAAATGCACAAACAGTAATTTCTCCGCATTGCAAGTGCAATTCTGAAATTTTTTGCTTTTTCCTGCTCCTCTTAGCATGATAAAGAAGATTCAAAGAGAGTGAGATGCCAGTTCCTTTCATTCAGTCAGTAGCTTCAATCATTTCTGGACGTTTTTCAATGGCAAAAATCAATGAATATTGTAAATGCACAAACAGTAATTTCTCCGCATTGCAAGGTGCAATTCTGAAATTTTTTGCTTTTTCCTGCTCCGCTTAGCATGATAAAGAAGATTCAAAGAGAGTGAGATGCCAGCTCCTTTCATTCAGTCAGTAGCTTCAATCATTTCTGGTATATGAATAACATGATGTTTTTCAATGGCAAAAATCAATGAATATTGTAAATGCACAAACAGTAATTTCTCCGCATTGCAAGGTGCAATTCTGAAATTTTTTGCTTTTTCCTGCTCCTCTTAGCATGATAAAGAAGATTCAAAGAGAGTGAGATGCCAGCTCCTTTCATTCAGTCAGTAGCTTCAATCATTTCTGGACGTTTTTCAATGGCAAAAATCAATGAATATTGTAAATGCACAAACAGTAATTTCTCCGCATTGCAAGGTGCAATTCTGAAATTTTTTGCTTTTTCCTGCTCCTCTTAGCATGATAAAGAAGATTCAAAGAGAGTGAGATGCCAGCTCCTTTCATTCAGTCAGTAGCTTCAATCATTTCTGGACGTTTTTCAATGGCAAAAATCAATGAATATTGTAAAATGCACAAACAGTAATTTCTCCGCATTGCAAGGTGCAATTCTGAAATTTTTTGCTTTTTCCTGCTCCTCTTAGCATGATAAAGAAGATTCAAAGAGAGTGAGATGTCAGCTCCTTTCATTCAGTCAGTAGCTTCAAACATTTCTGGTATATGAATAACATGATGTTTTTCAATGGCAAAAATCAATGAATTTTGTAAATGCACAAACAGTAATTTCTCCGCATTGGCAAGGTGCAATTCTGAAATTTTTTGCTTTTTCCTGCTCCTCTTAGCATGATAAAGAAGATTCAAAGAGAGTGAGATGCCAGTTCCTTTCATTCAGTCAGTAGCTTCAATCATTTCTGGACGTTTTTCAATGGCAAAAATCAATGAATATTGTAAATGCACAAACAGTAATTTCTCCGCATTGCAAGGTGCAATTCTGAAATTTTTTGCTTTTTCCTGCTCCTCTTAGCATGATAAAGAAGATTCAAAGAGAGTGAGATGCCAGCTCCTTTCATTCAGTCAGTAGCTTCAATCATTTCTGGTATATGAATAACATGATGTTTTTCAATGGCAAAAATCAATGAATATTGTAAATGCACAAACAGTAATTTCTCCGCATTGCAAGGTGCAATTCTGAAATTTTTTGCTTTTTCCTGCTCCTCTTAGCATGATAAAGAAGATTCAAAGAGAGTGAGATGCCAGCTCCTTTCATTCAGTCAGTAGCTTCAATCATTTCTGGACGTTTTTCAATGGCAAAAATCAATGAATATTGTAAATGCACAAACAGTAATTTCTCCGCATTGCAAGGTGCAATTCTGAAATATTTTGCTTTTTCCTGCTCCTCTTAGCATGATAAACAAGATTCAAAGAGAGTGAGATGCCAGCTCCTTTCATTCAGTCAGTAGCTTCAATCATTTCTGGACGTTTTTCAATGGCAAAAATCAATGAATATTGTAAATGCACAAACAGTAATTTCTCCGCATTGCAAGGTGCAATTCTGAAATTTTTTGCTTTTTCCTGCTCCTCTTAGCATGATAAAGAAGATTCAAAGAGAGTGAGATGCCAGCTCCTTTCATTCAGTCAGTAGCTTCAAACATTTCTGGTATATGAATAACATGATGTTTTTCAATGGCAAAAATCAATGAATATTGTAAATGCACAAACAGTAATTTCTCCGCATTGCAAGGTGCAAGTCTGAAATTTTTGCTTTTTCCTGCTCCTCTTAGCATGATAAAGAAGATTCAAAGAGAGTGAGATGCCAGCTACTTTCATTCAGTCAGTAGCTTCAATCATTTCTGGACGTTTTTCAATGGTAAAAATCAATGAATATTGTAAATGCACAAACAGTAATTTCTCCACATTGCAAGGTGCAATTCTGAAATTTTTTGCTTTTTCCTGCTCCTCTTAGCATGATAAAGAAGATTCAAAGAGAGTGAGATGCCAGCTCCTTTCATTCAGTCAGTAGCTTCAAACATTTCTGGTATATGAATAACATGATGTTTTTCAATGGCAAAAATCAATGAATATTGTAAATGCACAAACAGTAATTTCTCCGCATTGCAAGGTGCAATTCTGAAATTTTTTGCTTTTTCCTGCTCCTCTTAGCATGATAAAGAAGATTCAAAGAGAGTGAGATGCCAGCTCCTTTCATTCAGTCAGTAGCTTCTAACATTTCTGGTATATGAATAACATGATGTTTTTCAATGGCAAAAATCAATGAATATTGTAATGCACAAACAGTAATTTCTCCGCATTGCAAGGTGCAATTCTGAAATTTTTTGCTTTTTCCTGCTCCTCTTAGCATGATAAAGAATATTCAAAGAGAGTGAGATGCCAGCTCCTTTCATTCAGTCAGTAGCTTCAATCATTTCTGGATGTTTTTCAATGGCAAAAATCAATGAATATTGTAAATGCACAAACTGTAATTTCTCCGCATTGCAAGGTGCAATTCTGAAATTTTTGGCTTTTTCCTGCTCCTCTTAGCATGATAAAGAAGATTCAAAGAGAGTGAGATGCCAGCTCCTTTCATTCAGTCAGTAGCTTCAATCATTTCTGGACGTTTTTCAATGGCAAAAATCAATGAATATTGTAAATGCACAAACAGTAATTTCTCCGCATTGCAAGGTGCAATTCTGAAATTTTTTGCTTTTTCCTGCTCCTCTTAGCATGATAAAGAAGATTCAAAGAGAGTGAGATGCCAGCTCCTTTCATTCAGTCAGTAGCTTCAATCATTTCTGGATGTTTTTCAATGGCAAAAATCAATGAATATTGTAAATGCACAACAGTAATTTCTCCGCATTGCAAGGTGCAATTCTGAAATTTTTTGCTTTTTCCCGCTCCTCTTAGCATGATAAAGAAGATTCAAAGAGAGTGAGGTGCCAGCTCCTTTCATTCAGTCAGTAGCTTCAAACATTTCTGGTATATGAATAACATGTTTTTCAATGGCAAAAATCATTGAATATTGTAAATGCACAAACAGTAATTCTCCGCATTGCAAGGTGCAATTCTGAAATTTTTTGATTTTTCCTGCTCCTCTTAGCATGATAAAGAAGATTCAAAGAGAGTGAGATGCCAGCTCCTTTCATTCAGTCAGTAGCTTCAATCATATCTGGACGTTTTTCAATGGCAAAAATCAATGAATATTGTAAATGCACAAACAGTAATTTCTCCGCATTGCAAGGTGCAATTCTGAAATTTTTTGCTTTTTCCTGCTCCTCTTAGCATGATAAAGAAGATTCAAAGAGAGTGAGATGCCAGCTCCTTTCATTCAGTCAGTAGCTTCAATCATTTCTGGACGTTTTTCAATGGTAAAAATCAATGAATATTGTAAATGCACAAACAGTAATTTCTCCACATTGCAAGGTGCAATTCTGAAATTTTTTGCTTTTTCCTGCTCCTCTTAGCATGATAAAGAAGATTCAAAGAGAGTGAGATGCCAGCTCCTTTCATTCAGTCAGTAGCTTCAAACATTTCTGGTATATGAATAACATGATGTTTTTCAATGGCAAAAATCAATGAATATTGTAAATGCACAAACAGTAATTTCTCTGCATTGCAAGGTGCAATTCTGAAATTTTTTGCTTTTTCCTGCTCCTCTTAGCATGATAAAGAAGATTCAAAGAGAGTGAGATGCCAGCTACTTTCATTCAGTCAGTAGCTTCAATCATTTCTGGACGTTTTTCAATGGTAAAAATCAATGAATATTGTAAATGCACAAACAGTAATTTCTCCACATTGCAAGGTGCAATTCTGAAATTTTTTGCTTTTTCCTGCTCCTCTTAGCATGATAAAGAAGATTCAAAGAGAGTGAGATGCCAGCTCCTTTCATTCAGTCAGTAGCTTCAAACATTTCTGGTATATGAATAACATGATGTTTTTCAATGGCAAAAATCAATGAATATTGTAAATGCACAAACAGTAATTTCTCCGCATTGCAAGGTGCAATTCTGAAATTTTTTGCTTTTTCCTGCTCCTCTTAGCATGATAAAGAAGATTCAAAGAGAGTGAGATGCCAGCTCCTTTCATTCAGTCAGTAGCTTCAAACATTTCTGGTATATGAATAACATGATGTTTTTCAATGGCAAAAATCAATGAATATTGTAAATGCACAAACAGTAATTTCTCCGCATTGCAAGGTGCAATTCTGAAATTTTTTGCTTTTTCCTGCTCCTCTTAGCATGATAAAGAATATTCAAAGAGAGTGAGATGCCAGCTCCTTTCATTCAGTCAGTAGCTTCAATCATTTCTGGATGTTTTTCAATGGCAAAAATCAATGAATATTGTAAATGCACAAACTGTAATTTCTCCGCATTGCAAGGTGCAATTCTGAAATTTTTGGCTTTTTCCTGCTCCTCTTAGCATGATAAAGAAGATTCAAAGAGAGTGAGATGCCAGCTCCTTTCATTCAGTCAGTAGCTTCAATCATTTCTGGACGTTTTTCATGGCAAAAATCAATGAATATTGTAAATGCACAAACAGTAATTTCTCCGCATTGCAAGGTGCAATTCTGAAATTTTTTGCTTTTTCCTGCTCCTCTTAGCATGATAAAGAAGATTCAAAGAGAGTGAGATGCCAGCTCCTTTCATTCAGTCAGTAGCTTCAATCATTTCTGGATGTTTTTCAATGGCAAAAATCAATGAATATTGTAAATGCACAAACAGTAATTTCTCCGCATTGCAAGGTGCAATTCTGAAATTTTTTGCTTTTTCCCGCTCCTCTTAGCATGATAAAGAAGATTCAAAGAGAGTGAGGTGCCAGCTCCTTTCATTCAGTCAGTAGCTTCAAACATTTCTGGTATATGAATAACATGTTTTTCAATGGCAAAAATCATTGAATATTGTAAATGCACAAACAGTAATTTCTCCGCATTGCAAGGTGCAATTCTGAAATTTTTTGATTTTTCCTGCTCCTCTTAGCATGATAAAGAAGATTCAAAGAGAGTGAGATGCCAGCTCCTTTCATTCAGTCAGTAGCTTCAATCATATCTGGACGTTTTTCAATGGCAAAAATCAATGAATATTGTAAATGCACAAACAGTAATTTCTCCGCATTGCAAGGTGCAATTCTGAAATTTTTTGCTTTTTCTGCTCCTCTTAGCATGATAAAGAAGATTCAAAGAGAGTGAGATGCCAGCTCCTTTCATTCAGTCAGTAGCTTCAATCATTTCTGGACGTTTTTCAATGGCAAAAATCAATGAATATTGTAAATGCACAAACAGTAATTTCTCCGCATTGCAAGGTGCAATTCTGAAATTTTTTGCTTTTTCCTGCTCCTCTTAGCATGATAAAGAAGATTCAAAGAGAGTGAGATGCCAGCTCCTTTCATTCAGTCAGTAGCTTCAAACATTTCTGGTATATGAATAACATGATGTTTTTCAATGGCAAAAATCAATGAATATTGTAAATGCACAAACAGTAATTTCTCCGCATTGCAAGGTGCAAGTCTGAAATTTTTTGCTTTTTCCTGCTCCTCTTAGCATGATAAAGAAGATTCAAAGAGAGTGAGATGCCAGCTACTTTCATTCAGTCAGTAGCTTCAATCATTTCTGGACGTTTTTCAATGGTAAAAATCAATGAATATTGTAAATGCACAAACAGTAATTTCTCCACATTGCAAGGTGCAATTCTGAAATTTTTTGCTTTTTCCTGCTCCTCTTAGCATGATAAAGAAGATTCAAAGAGAGTGAGATGCCAGCTCCTTTCATTCAGTCAGTAGCTTCAAACATTTCTGGAATATGAATAACATGATGTTTTTCAATGGCAAAAATCAATGAATATTGTAAATGCACAAACAGTAATTTCTCCGCATTGCAAGGTGCAATTCTGAAATTTTTTGCTTTTTCCTGCTCCTCTTAGCATGATAAAGAAGATTCAAAGAGAGTGAGATGCCAGCTCCTTTCATTCAGTCAGTAGCTTCAAACATTTCTGGTATATGAATAACATGATGTTTTTCAATGGCAAAAATCAATGAATATTGTAAATGCACAAAGAGTAATTTCTCCGCATTGCAAGGTGCAATTCTGAAATTTTTTGCTTTTTCCTGCTCCTCTTAGCATGATAAAGAAGATTCAAAGAGAGTGAGATGCCAGCTCCTTTCATTCAGTCAGTAGCTTCAATCATTTCTGGACGTTTTTCAATGGCAAAAATCAATGAATATTGTAAATGCACAAACAGTAATTTCTCCGCATTGCAAGGTGCAATTCTGAAATTTTTTGCTTTTTCCTGCTCCTCTTAGCATGATAAAGAAGATTCAAAGAGAGTGAGATGCCAGCTCCTTTCATTCAGTCAGTAGCTTCAATCATTTCTGGACGTTTTTCAATGGCAAAAATCAATGAATATTGTAAATGCACAAACAGTAATTTCTCCGCATTGCAAGGTGCAATTCTGAAATTTTTTGCTTTTTCCTGCTCCTCTTAGCATGATAAAGAAGATTCAAAGAGAGTGAGATGCCAGCTCCTTTCATTCAGTCAGTAGCTACAAACATTTCTGGTATATGAATAACATGATGTTTTTCAATGGCAAAAATCAATGAATATTGTAAATGCACAAACAGTAATTTCTCCGCATTGCAAGGTGCAATTCTGAAATTTTTTGCTTTTTCCTGCTCCTCTTAGCATGATAAAGAAGATTCAAAGAGAGTGAGATGCCAGCTCCTTTCATTCAGTCAGTAGCTTCAATCATTTCTGGACGTTTTTCAATGGCAAAAATCAATGAATATTGTAAATGCACAAACAGTAATTTCTCCGCATTGCAAGGTGCAATTCTGAAATTTTTTGCTTTTTCCTGCTCCTCTTAGCATGATAAAGAAGATTCAAAGAGAGTGAGATGCCAGCTCCTTTCATTCAGTCAGTAGCTTCAAACATTTCTGGTATATGAATAACATGATGTTTTTCAATGGCAAAAATCAATGAATATTGTAAATGCACAAACAGTAATTTCTCCGCATTGCAAGGTGCAAGTCTGAAATTTTTTGCTTTTTCCTGCTCCTCTTAGCATGATAAAGAAGATTCAAAGAGAGTGAGATGCCAGCTACTTTCATTCAGTCAGTAGCTTCAATCATTTCTGGACGTTTTTCAATGGTAAAAATCAATGAATATTGTAAATGCACAAACAGTAATTTCTCCACATTGCAAGGTGCAATTCTGAAATTTTTTGCTTTTTCCTGCTCCTCTTAGCATGATAAAGAAGATTCAAAGAGAGTGAGATGCCAGCTCCTTTCATTCAGTCAGTAGCTTCAAACATTTCTGGTATATGAATAACATGATGTTTTTCAATGGCAAAAATCAATGAATATTGTAAATGCACAAACAGTAATTTCTCCGCATTGCAAGGTGCAATTCTGAAATTTTTTGCTTTTTCCTGTTCCTCTTAGCATGATAAAGAAGATTCAAAGAGAGTGAGATGCCAGCTCCTTTCATTCAGTCAGTAGCTTCAAACATTTCTGGTATATGAATAACATGATGTTTTTCAATGGCAAAAATCAATGAATATTGTAAATGCACAAAGAGTAATTTCTCCGCATTGGAAGGTGCAATTCTGAAATTTTTTGCTTTTTCCTGCTCCTCTTAGCATGATAAAGAAGATTCAAAGAGAGTGAGATGCCAGCTCCTTTCATTCAGTCAGTAGCTTCAATCATTTCTGGACGTTTTTCAATGGCAAAAATCAATGAATATTGTAAATGCACAAACAGTAATTTCTCCGCATTGCAAGGTGCAATTCTGAAATTTTTTGCTTTTTCCTGCTCCTCTTAGCATGATAAAGAAGATTCAAAGAGAGTGAGATGCCAGCTCCTTTCATTCAGTCAGTAGCTTCAATCATTTCTGGACGTTTTTCAATGGCAAAAATCAATGAATATTGTAAATGCACAAACAGTAATTTCTCCGCATTGCAAGGTGCAATTCTGAAATTTTTTGCTTTTTCCTGCTCCTCTTAGCATGATAAAGAAGATTCAAAGAGAGTGAGATGCCAGCTCCTTTCATTCAGTCAGTAGCTACAAACATTTCTGGTATATGAATAACATGATGTTTTTCAATGGCAAAAATCAATGAATATTGTAAATGCACAAACAGTAATTTCTCCGCATTGCAAGGTGCAATTCTGAAATTTTTTGCTTTTTCCTGCTCCTCTTAGCATGATAAAGAAGATTCAAAGAGAGTGAGATGCCAGCTCCTTTCATTCAGTCAGTAGCTTCAATCATTTCTGGACGTTTTTCAATGGCAAAAATCAATGAATATTGTAAATGCACAAACAGTAATTTCTCCGCATTGCAAGGTGCAATTCTGAAATTTTTTGCTTTTTCCTGCTCCTCTTAGCATGATAAAGAAGATTCAAAGAGAGTGAGATGTCAGCTCCTTTCATTCAGTCAGTAGCTTCAAACATTTCTGGTATATGAATAACATGATGTTTTTCAATGGCAAAAATCAATGAATTTTGTAAATGCACAAACAGTAATTTCTCCGCATTGCAAGGTGCAATTCTGAAATTTTTTGCTTTTTCCTGCTCCTCTTAGCATGATAAAGAAGATTCAAAGAGAGTGAGATGCCAGTTCCTTTCATTCAGTCAGTAGCTTCAATCATTTCTGGACGTTTTTCAATGGCAAAAATCAATGAATATTGTAAATGCACAAACAGTAATTTCTCCGCATTGCAAGGTGCAATTCTGAAATTTTTTGCTTTTTCCTGCTCCTCTTAGCATGATAAAGAAGATTCAAAGAGAGTGAGATGCCAGCTCCTTTCATTCAGTCAGTAGCTTCAATCATTTCTGGTATATGAATAACATGATGTTTTTCAATGGCAAAAATCAATGAATATTGTAAATGCACAAACAGTAATTTCTCCGCATTGCAAGGTGCAATTCTGAAATTTTTTGCTTTTTCCTGCTCCTCTTAGCATGATAAAGAAGATTCAAAGAGAGTGAGATGCCAGCTCCTTTCATTCAGTCAGTAGCTTCAATCATTTCTGGACGTTTTTCAATGGCAAAAATCAATGAATATTGTAAATGCACAAACAGTAATTTCTCCGCATTGCAAGGTGCAATTCTGAAATTTTTTGCTTTTTCCTGCTCCTCTTAGCATGATAAACAAGATTCAAAGAGAGTGAGATGCCAGCTCCTTTCATTCAGTCAGTAGCTTCAATCATTTCTGGACGTTTTTCAATGGCAAAAATCAATGAATATTGTAAATGCACAAACAGTAATTTCTCCGCATTGCAAGGTGCAATTCTGAAATTTTTTGCTTTTTCCTGCTCCTCTTAGCATGATAAAGAAGATTCAAAGAGAGTGAGATGCCAGCTCCTTTCATTCAGTCAGTAGCTTCAAACATTTCTGGTATATGAATAACATGATGTTTTTCAATGGCAAAAATCAATGAATATTGTAAATGCACAAACAGTAATTTCTCCGCATTGCAAGGTGCAAGTCTGAAATTTTTTGCTTTTTCCTGCTCCTCTTAGCATGATAAAGAAGATTCAAAGAGAGTGAGATGCCAGCTACTTTCATTCAGTCAGTAGCTTCAATCATTTCTGGACGTTTTTCAATGGTAAAAATCAATGAATATTGTAAATGCACAAACAGTAATTTCTCCACATTGCAAGGTGCAATTCTGAAATTTTTTGCTTTTTCCTGCTCCTCTTAGCATGATAAAGAAGATTCAAAGAGAGTGAGATGCCAGCTCCTTTCATTCAGTCAGTAGCTTCAAACATTTCTGGTATATGAATAACATGATGTTTTTCAATGGCAAAAATCAATGAATATTGTAAATGCACAAACAGTAATTTCTCTGCATTGCAAGGTGCAATTCTGAAATTTTTTGCTTTTTCCTGCTCCTCTTAGCATGATAAAGAAGATTCAAAGAGAGTGAGATGCCAGCTACTTTCATTCAGTCAGTAGCTTCAATCATTTCTGGACGTTTTTCAATGGTAAAAATCAATGAATATTGTAAGTGCACAAACAGTAATTTCTCCACATTGCAAGGTGCAATTCTGAAATTTTTTGCTTTTTCCTGCTCCTCTTAGCATGATAAAGAAGATTCAAAGAGAGTGAGATGCCAGCTCCTTTCATTCAGTCAGTAGCTTCAAACATTTCTGGTATATGAATAACATGATGTTTTTCAATGGCAAAAATCAATGAATATTGTAAATGCACAAACAGTAATTTCTCCGCATTGCAAGGTGCAATTCTGAAATTTTTTGCTTTTTCCTGCTCCTCTTAGCATGATAAAGAAGATTCAAAGAGAGTGAGATGCCAGCTCCTTTCATTCAGTCAGTAGCTTCAAACATTTCTGGTATATGAATAACATGATGTTTTTCAATGGCAAAAATCAATGAATATTGTAAATGCACAAACAGTAATTTCTCCGCATTGCAAGGTGCAATTCTGAAATTTTTTGCTTTTTCCTGCTCCTCTTAGCATGATAAAGAATATTCAAAGAGAGTGAGATGCCAGCTCCTTTCATTCAGTCAGTAGCTTCAATCATTTCTGGATGTTTTTCAATGGCAAAAATCAATGAATATTGTAAATGCACAAACTGTAATTTCTCCGCATTGCAAGGTGCAATTCTGAAATTTTTGGCTTTTTCCTGCTCCTCTTAGCATGATAAAGAAGATTCAAAGAGAGTGAGATGCCAGCTCCTTTCATTCAGTCAGTAGCTTCAATCATTTCTGGACGTTTTTCAATGGCAAAAATCAATGAATATTGTAAATGCACAAACAGTAATTTCTCCGCATTGCAAGGTGCAATTCTGAAATTTTTTGCTTTTTCCTGCTCCTCTTAGCATGATAAAGAAGATTCAAAGAGAGTGAGATGCCAGCTCCTTTCATTCAGTCAGTAGCTTCAATCATTTCTGGATGTTTTTCAATGGCAAAAATCAATGAATATTGTAAATGCACAAACAGTAATTTCTCCGCATTGCAAGGTGCAATTCTGAAATTTTTTGCTTTTTCCCGCTCCTCTTAGCATGATAAAGAAGATTCAAAGAGAGTGAGGTGCCAGCTCCTTTCATTCAGTCAGTAGCTTCAAACATTTCTGGTATATGAATAACATGTTTTTCAATGGCAAAAATCATTGAATATTGTAAATGCACAAACAGTAATTTCTCCGCATTGCAAGGTGCAATTCTGAAATTTTTTGATTTTTCCTGCTCCTCTTAGCATGATAAAGAAGATTCAAAGAGAGTGAGATGCCAGCTCCTTTCATTCAGTCAGTAGCTTCAATCATTTCTGGACGTTTTTCAATGGCAAAAATCAATGAATATTGTAAATGCACAAACAGTAATTTCTCCGCATTGCAAGGTGCAATTCTGAAATTTTTTGCTTTTTCCTGCTCCTCTTAGCATGATAAAGAAGATTCAAAGAGAGTGAGATGCCAGCTCCTTTCATTCAGTCAGTAGCTTCAATCATTTCTGGACGTTTTTCAATGGCAAAAATCAATGAATATTGTAAATGCACAAACAGTAATTTCTCCGCATTGCAAGGTGCAATTCTGAAATTTTTTGCTTTTTCCTGCTCCTCTTAGCATGATAAAGAAGATTCAAAGAGAGTGAGATGCAAGCTCCTTTCATTCAGTCAGTAGCTTCAAACATTTCTGGTATATGAATAACATGATGTTTTTCAATGGCAAAAATCAATGAATATTGTAAATGCACAAACAGTAATTTCTCCGCATTGCAAGGTGCAAGTCTGAAATTTTTTGCTTTTTCCTGCTCCTCTTAGCATGATAAAGAAGATTCAAAGAGAGTGAGATGCCAGCTCCTTTCATTCAGTCAGTAGCTTCAATCATTTCTGGACGTTTTTCAATGGCAAAAATCAATGAATATTGTAAATGCACAAACAGTAATTTCTCCGCATTGCAAGGTGCAATTCTGAAATTTTTTGCTTTTTCCTGCTCCTCTTAGCATGATAAAGAAGATTCAAAGAGAGTGAGATGCCAGCTCCTTTCATTCAGTCAGTAGCTACAAACATTTCTGGTATATGAATAACATGATGTTTTTCAATGGCAAAAATCAATGAATATTGTAAATGCACAAACAGTAATTTCTCCGCATTGCAAGGTGCAATTCTGAAATTTTTTGCTTTTTCCTGCTCCTCTTAGCATGATAAAGAAGATTCAAAGAGAGTGAGATGCCAGCTCCTTTCATTCAGTCAGTAGCTTCAATCATTTCTGGACGTTTTTCAATGGCAAAAATCAATGAATATTGTAAATGCACAAACAGTAATTTCTCCGCATTGCAAGGTGCAATTCTGAAATTTTTTGCTTTTTCCTGCTCCTCTTAGCATGATAAAGAAGATTCAAAGAGAGTGAGATGCCAGCTCCTTTCATTCAGTCAGTAGCTTCAAACATTTCTGGTATATGAATAACATGATGTTTTTCAATGGCAAAAATCAATGAATATTGTAAATGCACAAAGAGTAATTTCTCCGCATTGCAAGGTGCAATTCTGAAATTTTTTGCTTTTTCCTGCTCCTCTTAGCATGATAAAGAAGATTCAAAGAGAGTGAGATGCCAGCTCCTTTCATTCAGTCAGTAGCTTCAATCATTTCTGGACGTTTTTCAATGGCAAAAATCAATGAATATTGTAAATGCACAAAGAGTAATTTCTCCGCATTGCAAGGTGCAATTCTGAAATTTTTTGCTTTTTCCTGCTCCTCTTAGCATGATAAAGAAGATTCAAAGAGAGTGAGATGCCAGCTCCTTTCATTCAGTCAGTAGCTTCAATCATTTCTGGACGTTTTTCAATGGCAAAAATCAATGAATATTGTAAATGCACAAACAGTAATTTCTCCGCATTGCAAGGTGCAATTCTGAAATTTTTTGCTTTTTCCTGCTCCTCTTAGCATGATAAAGAAGATTCAAAGAGAGTGAGATGCCAGCTCCTTTCATTCAGTCAGTAGCTACAAACATTTCTGGTATATGAATAACATGATGTTTTTCAATGGCAAAAATCAATGAATATTGTAAATGCACAAACAGTAATTTCTCCGCATTGCAAGGTGCAATTCTGAAATTTTTTGCTTTTTCCTGCTCCTCTTAGCATGATAAAGAAGATTCAAAGAGAGTGAGATGCCAGCTCCTTTCATTCAGTCAGTAGCTTCAATCATTTCTGGACGTTTTTCAATGGCAAAAATCAATGAATATTGTAAATGCACAAACAGTAATTTCTCCGCATTGCAAGGTGCAATTCTGAAATTTTTTGCTTTTTCCTGCTCCTCTTAGCATGATAAAGAAGATTCAAAGAGAGTGAGATGCCAGCTCCTTTCATTCAGTCAGTAGCTTCAATCATTTCTGGACGTTTTTCAATGGCAAAAATCAATGAATATTGTAAATGCACAAACAGTAATTTCTCCGCATTGCAAGGTGCAATTCTGAAATTTTTTGCTTTTTCCTGCTCCTCTTAGCATGACAAAGAAGATTCAAAGAGAGTAAGATGCCAGCTCCTTTCATTCAGTCAGTAGCTTCAATCATTTATGGTATATGAATAACATGATGTTTTTCAATGGCAAAAATCAATGAATATTGTAAATGCACAAACAGTAATTTCTCCGCATTGCAAGGTGCAATTCTGAAATTTTTTGCTTTTTCCTGCTCCTCTTAGCATGATAAAGAAGATTCAAAGAGAGTGAGATGCCAGCTCCTTTCATTCAGTCAGTAGCTTCAATCATTTCTGGACGTTTTTCAATGGCAAAAATCAATGAATATTGTAAATGCACAAACAGTAATTTCTCCGCATTGCAAGGTGCAATTCTGAAATTTTTTGCTTTTTCCTGCTCCTCTTAGCATGATAAAGAAGATTCAAAGAGAGTGAGATGCCAGCTCCTTTCATTCAGTCAGTAGCTTCAATCATTTCTGGACGTTTTTCAATGGCAAAAATCAATGAATATTGTAAATGCACAAACAGTAATTTCTCCGCATTGCAAGGTGCAATTCTGAAATTTTTTGCTTTTTCCTGCTCCTCTTAGCATGATAAAGAAGATTCAAAGAGAGTGAGATGCCAGCTCCTTTCATTCAGTCAGTAGCTTCAAACATTTCTGGTATATGAATAATATGATGTTTTTCAATGGCAAAAATCAATGAATATTGTAAAAGCACAAACAGTAATTTCTCCGCATTGCAAGGTGCAATTCTGAAATTTTTTGATTTTTCCTGCTCCTCTTAGCATGATAAAGAAGATTCAAAGAGAGTGAGATGCCAGCTCCTTTCATTCAGTCAGTAGCTTCAAACATTTCTGGTATATGAATAACATGTTTTTCAATGGCAAAAATCATTGAATATTGTAAATGCACAAACAGTAATTTCTCCGCATTGCAAGGTGCAATTCTGAAATTTTTTGATTTTTCCTGCTCCTCTTAGCATGATAAAGAAGATTCAAAGAGAGTGAGATGCCAGCTCCTTTCATTCAGTCAGTAGCTTCAATCATTTCTGGACGTTTTTCAATGGCAAAAATCAATGAATATTGTAAATGCACAAACAGTAATTTCTCCGCATTGCAAGGTGCAATTCTGAAATTTTTTGCTTTTTCCTGCTCCTCTTAGCATGATAAAGAAGATTCAAAGAGAGTGAGATGCCAGCTCCTTTCATTCAGTCAGTAGCTTCAATCATTTCTGGACGTTTTTCAATGGCAAAAATCAATGAATATTGTAAATGCACAAACAGTAATTTCTCCGCATTGCAAGGTGCAATTCTGAAATTTTTTGCTTTTTCCTGCTCCTCTTAGCATGATAAAGAAGATTCAAAGAGAGTGAGATGCAAGCTCCTTTCATTCAGTCAGTAGCTTCAAACATTTCTGGTATATGAATAACATGATGTTTTTCAATGGCAAAAATCAATGAATATTGTAAATGCACAAACAGTAATTTCTCCGCATTGCAAGGTGCAAGTCTGAAATTTTTTGCTTTTTCCTGCTCCTCTTAGCATGATAAAGAAGATTCAAAGAGAGTGAGATGCCAGCTCCTTTCATTCAGTCAGTAGCTTCAATCATTTCTGGACGTTTTTCAATGGCAAAAATCAATGAATATTGTAAATGCACAAACAGTAATTTCTCCGCATTGCAAGGTGCAATTCTGAAATTTTTTGCTTTTTCCTGCTCCTCTTAGCATGATAAAGAAGATTCAAAGAGAGTGAGATGCCAGCTCCTTTCATTCAGTCAGTAGCTACAAACATTTCTGGTATATGAATAACATGATGTTTTTCAATGGCAAAAATCAATGAATATTGTAAATGCACAAACAGTAATTTCTCCGCATTGCAAGGTGCAATTCTGAAATTTTTTGCTTTTTCCTGCTCCTCTTAGCATGATAAAGAAGATTCAAAGAGAGTGAGATGCCAGCTCCTTTCATTCAGTCAGTAGCTTCAATCATTTCTGGACGTTTTTCAATGGCAAAAATCAATGAATATTGTAAATGCACAAACAGTAATTTCTCCGCATTGCAAGGTGCAATTCTGAAATTTTTTGCTTTTTCCTGCTCCTCTTAGCATGATAAAGAAGATTCAAAGAGAGTGAGATGCCAGCTCCTTTCATTCAGTCAGTAGCTTCAAACATTTCTGGTATATGAATAACATGATGTTTTTCAATGGCAAAAATCAATGAATATTGTAAATGCACAAAGAGTAATTTCTCCGCATTGCAAGGTGCAATTCTGAAATTTTTTGCTTTTTCCTGCTCCTCTTAGCATGATAAAGAAGATTCAAAGAGAGTGAGATGCCAGCTCCTTTCATTCAGTCAGTAGCTTCAATCATTTCTGGACGTTTTTCAATGGCAAAAATCAATGAATATTGTAAATGCACAAAGAGTAATTTCTCCGCATTGCAAGGTGCAATTCTGAAATTTTTTGCTTTTTCCTGCTCCTCTTAGCATGATAAAGAAGATTCAAAGAGAGTGAGATGCCAGCTCCTTTCATTCAGTCAGTAGCTTCAATCATTTCTGGACGTTTTTCAATGGCAAAAATCAATGAATATTGTAAATGCACAAACAGTAATTTCTCCGCATTGCAAGGTGCAATTCTGAAATTTTTTGCTTTTTCCTGCTCCTCTTAGCATGATAAAGAAGATTCAAAGAGAGTGAGATGCCAGCTCCTTTCATTCAGTCAGTAGCTACAAACATTTCTGGTATATGAATAACATGATGTTTTTCAATGGCAAAAATCAATGAATATTGTAAATGCACAAACAGTAATTTCTCCACATTGCAAGGTGCAATTCTGAAATTTTTTGCTTTTTCCTGCTCCTCTTAGCATGATAAAGAAGATTCAAAGAGAGTGAGATGCCAGCTCCTTTCATTCAGTCAGTAGCTTCAATCATTTCTGGACGTTTTTCAATGGCAAAAATCAATGAATATTGTAAATGCACAAACAGTAATTTCTCCGCATTGCAAGGTGCAATTCTGAAATTTTTTGCTTTTTCCTGCTCCTCTTAGCATGATAAAGAAGATTCAAAGAGAGTGAGATGCCAGCTCCTTTCATTCAGTCAGTAGCTTCAATCATTTCTGGACGTTTTTCAATGGCAAAAATCAATGAATATTGTAAATGCACAAACAGTAATTTCTCCGCATTGCAAGGTGCAATTCTGAAATTTTTTGCTTTTTCCTGCTCCTCTTAGCATGACAAAGAAGATTCAAAGAGAGTAAGATGCCAGCTCCTTTCATTCAGTCAGTAGCTTCAATCATTTATGGTATATGAATAACATGATGTTTTTCAATGGCAAAAATCAATGAATATTGTAAATGCACAAACAGTAATTTCTCCGCATTGCAAGGTGCAATTCTGAAATTTTTTGCTTTTTCCTGCTCCTCTTAGCATGATAAAGAAGATTCAAAGAGAGTGAGATGCCAGCTCCTTTCATTCAGTCAGTAGCTTCAATCATTTCTGGACGTTTTTCAATGGCAAAAATCAATGAATATTGTAAATGCACAAACAGTAATTTCTCCGCATTGCAAGGTGCAATTCTGAAATTTTTTGCTTTTTCCTGCTCCTCTTAGCATGATAAAGAAGATTCAAAGAGAGTGAGATGCCAGCTCCTTTCATTCAGTCAGTAGCTTCAATCATTTCTGGACGTTTTTCAATGGCAAAAATCAATGAATATTGTAAATGCACAAACAGTAATTTCTCCGCATTGCAAGGTGCAATTCTGAAATTTTTTGCTTTTTCCTGCTCCTCTTAGCATGATAAAGAAGATTCAAAGAGAGTGAGATGCCAGCTCCTTTCATTCAGTCAGTAGCTTCAAACATTTCTGGTATATGAATAATATGATGTTTTTCAATGGCAAAAATCAATGAATATTGTAAAAGCACAAACAGTAATTTCTCCGCATTGCAAGGTGCAATTCTGAAATTTTTTGCTTTTTCCTGCTCCTCTTAGCATGATAAAGAAGATTCAAAGAGAGTGAGATGCCAGCTCCTTTCATTCAGTCAGTAGCTTCAATCATTTCTGGACGTTTTTCAATGGCAAAAATCAATGAATATTGTAAATGCACAAACAGTAATTTCTCCGCATTGCAAGGTGCAATTCTGAAATTTTTTGCTTTTTCCTGCTCCTCTTAGCATGATAAAGAAGATTCAAAGAGAGTGAGATGCCAGCTCCTTTCATTCAGTCAGTAGCTTCAATCATTTCTGGTATATGAATAACATGATGTTTTTCAATGGCAAAAATCAATGAATATTGTAAATGCACAAACAGTAATTTCTCCGCATTGCAAGTTGCAATTCTGAAATTTTTTGCTTTTTCCTGCTCCTCTTAGCATGATAAAGAAGATTCAAAGAGAGTGAGATGCCAGCTCCTTTCATTCAGTCAGTAGCTTCAATCATTTCTGGACGTTTTTCAATGGCAAAAATCAATGAATATTGTAAATGCACAAACAGTAATTTCTCCGCATTGCAAGGTGCAATTCTGAAATTTTTTGCTTTTTCCTGCTCCTCTTAGCATGATAAAGAAGATTCAAAGAGAGTGAGATGCCAGCTCCTTTCATTCAGTCAGTAGCTTCAATCATTTCTGGACGTTTTTCAATGGCAAAAATCAATGAATATTGTAAATGCACAAACAGTAATTTCTCCGCATTGCAAGGTGCAATTCTGAAATTTTTTGCTTTTTCCTGCTCCTCTTAGCATGATAAAGAAGATTCAAAGAGAGTGAGATGCCAGCTCCTTTCATTCAGTCAGTAGCTTCAAACATTTCTGGTATATGAATAACATGATGTTTTTCAATGGCAAAAATCAATGAATATTGTAAATGCACAAACAGTAATTTCTCCGCATTGCAAGGTGCAATTCTGAAATTTTTTGCTTTTTCCTGCTCCTCTTAGCATGATAAAGAAGATTCAAAGAGAGTGAGATGCCAGCTCCTTTCATTCAGTCAGTAGCTTCAATCATTTCTGGACGTTTTTCAATGGCAAAAATCAATGAATATTGTAAATGCACAAACAGTAATTTCTTCGCATTGCAAGGTGCAATTCTGAAATTTTTTGCTTTTTCCTGCTCCTCTTAGCATGATAAAGAAGATTCAAAGAGAGTGAGATGTCAGCTCCTTTCATTCAGTCAGTAGCTTCAAACATTTCTGGTATATGAATAACATGATGTTTTTCAATGGCAAAAATCAATGAATTTTGTAAATGCACAAACAGTAATTTCTCCGCATTGCAAGGTGCAATTCTGAAAATTTTTGCTTTTTCCTGCTCCTCTTAGCATGATAAAGAAGATTCAAAGAGAGTGAGATGCCAGTTCCTTTCATTCAGTCAGTAGCTTCAATCATTTCTGGTCGTTTTTCAATGGCAAAAATCAATGAATATTGTAAATGCACAAACAGTAATTTCTCCGCATTGCAAGGTGCAATTCTGAAATTTTTTGCTTTTTCCTGCTCCTCTTAGCATGATAAAGAAGATTCAAAGAGAGTGAGATGCCAGCTCCTTTCATTCAGTCAGTAGCTTCAATCATTTCTGGTATATGAATAACATGATGTTTTTCAATGGCAAAAATCAATGAATATTGTAAATGCACAAACAGTAATTTCTCCGCATTGCAAGGTGCAATTCTGAATTTTTTTGCTTTTTCCTGCTCCTCTTAGCATGATAAAGAAGATTCAAAGAGAGTGAGATGCCAGCTCCTTTCATTCAGTCAGTAGCTTCAATCATTTCTGGACGTTTTTCAATGGCAAAAATCAATGAATATTGTAAATGCACAAACAGTAATTTCTCCGCATTGCAAGGTGCAATTCTGAAATTTTTTGCTTTTTCCTGCTCCTCTTAGCATGATAAACAAGATTCAAAGAGAGTGAGATGCCAGCTCCTTTCATTCAGTCAGTAGCTTCAATCATTTCTGGACGTTTTTCAATGGCAAAAATCCATGAATATTGTAAATGCACAAACAGTAATTTCTCCGCATTGCAAGGTGCAATTCTGAAATTTTTTGCTTTTTCCTGCTCCTCTTAGCATGATAAAGAAGATTCAAAGAGAGTGAGATGCCAGCTCCTTTCATTCAGTCAGTAGCTTCAAACATTTCTGGTATATGAATAACATGATGTTTTTCAATGGCAAAAATCAATGAATATTGTAAATGCACAAACAGTAATTTCTCCGCATTGCAAGGTGCAAGTCTGAAATTTTTTGCTTTTTCCTGCTCCTCTTAGCATGATAAAGAAGATTCAAAGAGAGTGAGATGCCAGCTACTTTCATTCAGTCAGTAGCTTCAATCATTTCTGGACGTTTTTCAATGGTAAAAATCAATGAATATTGTAAATGCACAAACAGTAATTTCTCCACATTGCAAGGTGCAATTCTGAAATTTTTTGCTTTTTCCTGCTCCTCTTAGCATGATAAAGAAGATTCAAAGAGAGTGAGATGCCAGCTCCTTTCATTCAGTCAGTAGCTTCAATCATTTCTGGTATATGAATAACATGATGTTTTTCAATGGCAAAAATCAATGAATATTGTAAATGCACAAACAGTAATTTCTCCGCATTGCAAGGTGCAATTCTGAAATTTTTTGCTTTTTCCTGCTCCTCTTAGCATGATAAAGAAGATTCAAAGAGAGTGAGATGTCAGCTCCTTTCATTCAGTCAGTAGCTTCAAACATTTCTGGTATATGAATAACATGATGTTTTTCAATGGCAAAAATCAATGAATTTTGTAAATGCACAAACAGTAATTTCTCCGCATTGCAAGGTGCAATTCTGAAATTTTTTGCTTTTTCCTGCTCCTCTTAGCATGATAAAGAAGATTCAAAGAGAGTGAGATGCCAGTTCCTTTCATTCAGTCAGTAGCTTCAATCATTTCTGGACGTTTTTCAATGGCAAAAATCAATGAATATTGTAAATGCACAAACAGTAATTTCTCCGCATTGCAAGGTGCAATTCTGAAATTTTTTGCTTTTTCCTGCTCCTCTTAGCATGATAAAGAAGATTCAAAGAGAGTGAGATGCCAGCTCCTTTCATTCAGTCAGTAGCTTCAATCATTTCTGGTATATGAATAACATGATGTTTTTCAATGGCAAAAATCAATGAATATTGTAAATGCACAAACAGTAATTTCTCCGCATTGCAAGGTGCAATTCTGAAATTTTTTGCTTTTTCCTGCTCCTCTTAGCATGATAAAGAAGATTCAAAGAGAGTGAGATGCCAGCTCCTTTCATTCAGTCAGTAGCTTCAATCATTTCTGGACGTTTTTCAATGGCAAAAATCAATGAATATTGTAAATGCACAAACAGTAATTTCTCCGCATTGCAAGGTGCAATTCTGAAATTTTTTGCTTTTTCCTGCTCCTCTTAGCATGATAAAGAAGATTCAAAGAGAGTGAGATGCCAGCTCCTTTCATTCAGTCAGTAGCTTCAATCATTTCTGGACGTTTTTCAATGGCAAAAATCAATGAATATTGTAAATGCACAAACAGTAATTTCTCCGCATTGCAAGGTGCAATTCTGAAATTTTTTGCTTTTTCCTGCTCCTCTTAGCATGATAAAGAAGATTCAAAGAGAGTGAGATGTCAGCTCCTTTCATTCAGTCAGTAGCTTCAAACATTTCTGGTATATGAATAACATGATGTTTTTCAATGGCAAAAATCAATGAATTTTGTAAATGCACAAACAGTAATTTCTCCGCATTGCAAGGTGCAATTCTGAAATTTTTTGCTTTTTCCTGCTCCTCTTAGCATGATAAAGAAGATTCAAAGAGAGTGAGATGCCAGTTCCTTTCATTCAGTCAGTAGCTTCAATCATTTCTGGACGTTTTTCAATGGCAAAAATCAATGAATATTGTAAATGCACAAACAGTAATTTCTCCGCATTGCAAGGTGCAATTCTGAAATTTTTTGCTTTTTCCTGCTCCTCTTAGCATGATAAAGAAGATTCAAAGAGAGTGAGATGCCAGCTCCTTTCATTCAGTCAGTAGCTTCAATCATTTCTGGACGTTTTTCAATGGCAAAAATCAATGAATATTGTAAATGCACAAACAGTAATTTCTCCGCATTGCAAGGTGCAATTCTGAAATTTTTTGCTTTTTCCTGCTCCTCTTAGCATGATAAACAAGATTCAAAGAGAGTGAGATGCCAGCTCCTTTCATTCAGTCAGTAGCTTCAATCATTTCTGGACGTTTTTCAATGGCAAAAATCAATGAATATTGTAAATGCACAAACAGTAATTTCTCCGCATTGCAAGGTGCAATTCTGAAATTTTTTGCTTTTTCCTGCTCCTCTTAGCATGATAAAGAAGATTCAAAGAGAGTGAGATGCCAGCTCCTTTCATTCAGTCAGTAGCTTCAAACATTTCTGGTATATGAATAACATGATGTTTTTCAATGGCAAAAATCAATGAATATTGTAAATGCACAAACAGTAATTTCTCCGCATTGCAAGGTGCAAGTCTGAAATTTTTTGCTTTTTCCTGCTCCTCTTAGCATGATAAAGAAGATTCAAAGAGAGTGAGATGCCAGCTACTTTCATTCAGTCAGTAGCTTCAATCATTTCTGGACGTTTTTCAATGGTAAAAATCAATGAATATTGTAAATGCACAAACAGTAATTTCTCCACATTGCAAGGTGCAATTCTGAAATTTTTTGCTTTTTCCTGCTCCTCTTAGCATGATAAAGAAGATTCAAAGAGAGTGAGATGCCAGCTCCTTTCATTCAGTCAGTAGCTTCAAACATTTCTGGTATATGAATAACATGATGTTTTTCAATGGCAAAAATCAATGAATATTGTAAATGCACAAACAGTAATTTCTCTGCATTGCAAGGTGCAATTCTGAAATTTTTTGCTTTTTCCTGCTCCTCTTAGCATGATAAAGAAGATTCAAAGAGAGTGAGATGCCAGCTACTTTCATTCAGTCAGTAGCTTCAATCATTTCTGGACGTTTTTCAATGGTAAAAATCAATGAATATTGTAAATGCACAAACAGTAATTTCTCCACATTGCAAGGTGCAATTCTGAAATTTTTTGCTTTTTCCTGCTCCTCTTAGCATGATAAAGAAGATTCAAAGAGAGTGAGATGCCAGCTCCTTTCATTCAGTCAGTAGCTTCAAACATTTCTGGTATATGAATAACATGATGTTTTTCAATGGCAAAAATCAATGAATATTGTAAATGCACAAACAGTAATTTCTCCGCATTGCAAGGTGCAATTCTGAAATTTTTTGCTTTTTCCTGCTCCTCTTAGCATGATAAAGAAGATTCAAAGAGAGTGAGATGCCAGCTCCTTTTATTCAGTCAGTAGCTTCAAACATTTCTGGTATATGAATAACATGATGTTTTTCAATGGCAAAAATCAATGAATATTGTAAATGCACAAACAGTAATTTCTCCGCATTGCAAGGTGCAATTCTGAAATTTTTTGCTTTTTCCTGCTCCTCTTAGCATGATAAAGAATATTCAAAGAGAGTGAGATGCCAGCTCCTTTCATTCAGTCAGTAGCTTCAATCATTTCTGGATGTTTTTCAATGGCAAAAATCAATGAATATTGTAAATGCACAAACTGTAATTTCTCCGCATTGCAAGGTGCAATTCTGAAATTTTTGGCTTTTTCCTGCTCCTCTTAGCATGATAAAGAAGATTCAAAGAGAGTGAGATGCCAGCTCCTTTCATTCAGTCAGTAGCTTCAATCATTTCTGGACGTTTTTCAATGGCAAAAATCAATGAATATTGTAAATGCACAAACAGTAATTTCTCCGCATTGCAAGGTGCAATTCTGAAATTTTTTGCTTTTTCCTGCTCCTCTTAGCATGATAAAGAAGATTCAAAGAGAGTGAGATGCCAGCTCCTTTCATTCAGTCAGTACCTTCAATCATTTCTGGATGTTTTTCAATGGCAAAAATCAATGAATATTGTAAATGCACAAACAGTAATTTCTCCGCATTGCAAGGTGCAATTCTGAAATTTTTTGCTTTTTCCCACTCCTCTTAGCATGATAAAGAAGATTCAAAGAGAGTGAGGTGCCAGCTCCTTTCATTCAGTCAGTAGCTTCAAACATTTCTGGTATATGAATAACATGTTTTTCAATGGCAAAAATCATTGAATATTGTAAATGCACAAACAGTAATTTCTCCGCATTGCAAGGTGAAATTCTGAAATTTTTTGATTTTTCCTGCTCCTCTTAGCATGATAAAGAAGATTCAAAGAGAGTGAGATGCCTGCTCCTTTCATTCAGTCAGTAGCTTCAATCATTTCTGGACGTTTTTCAATGGCAAAAATCAATGAATATTGTAAATGCACAAACAGTAATTTCTCCGCATTGCAAGGTGCAATTCTGAAATTTTTTGCTTTTTCCTGCTCCTCTTAGCATGATAAAGAAGATTCAAAGAGAGTGAGATGCCAGCTCCTTTCATTCAGTCAGTAGCTTCAATCATTTCTGGACGTTTTTCAATGGCAAAAATCAATGAATATTGTAAATGCACAAACAGTAATTTCTCCGCATTGCAAGGTGCAATTCTGAAATTTTTTGCTTTTTCCTGCTCCTCTTAGCATGATAAAGAAGATTCAAAGAGAGTGAGATGCCAGCTCCTTTCATTCAGTCAGTAGCTTCAAACATTTCTGGTATATGAATAACATGATGTTTTTCAATGGCAAAAATCAATGAATATTGTAAATGCACAAACAGTAATTTCTCCGCATTGCAAGGTGCAAGTCTGAAATTTTTTGCTTTTTCCTGCTCCTCTTAGCATGATAAAGAAGATTCAAAGAGAGTGAGATGCCAGCTACTTTCATTCAGTCAGTAGCTTCAATCATTTCTGGACGTTTTTCAATGGTAAAAATCAATGAATATTGTAAATGCACAAACAGTAATTTCTCCACATTGCAAGGTGCAATTCTGAAATTGTTTGCTTTTTCCTGCTCCTCTTAGCATGATAAACAAGATTCAAAGAGAGTGAGATGCCAGCTCCTTTCATTCAGTCAGTAGCTTCAATCATTTCTGGACGTTTTTCAATGGCAAAAATCAATGAATATTGTAAATGCACAAACAGTAATTTCTCCGCATTGCAAGGTGCAATTCTGAAATTTTTTGCTTTTTCCTGCTCCTCTTAGCATGATAAAGAAGATTCAAAGAGAGTGAGATGTCAGCTCCTTTCATTCAGTCAGTAGCTTCAATCATTTCTGGACGTTTTTCAATGGCAAAAATCAATGAATATTGTAAATGCACAAACAGTAATTTCTCCGCATTGCAAGGTGCAATTCTGAAATTTTTTGCTTTTTCCTGCTCCTCTTAGCATGATAAAGAAGATTCAAAGAGAGTGAGATGTCAGCTCCTTTCATTCAGTCAGTAGCTTCAAACATTTCTGGTATATGAATAACATGATGTTTTTCAATGGCAAAAATCAATGAATTTTGTAAATGCACAAACAGTAATTTCTCCGCATTGCAAGGTGCAATTCTGAAATTTTTTGCTTTTTCCTGCTCCTCTTAGCATGATAAAGAAGATTCAAAGAGAGTGAGATGCCAGTTCCTTTCATTCAGTCAGTAGCTTCAATCATTTCTGGACGTTTTTCAATGGCAAAAATCAATGAATATTGTAAATGCACAAACAGTAATTTCTCCGCATTGCAAGGTGCAATTCTGAAATTTTTTGCTTTTTCCTGCTCCTCTTAGCATGATAAAGAAGATTCAAAGAGAGTGAGATGCCAGCTCCTTTCATTCAGTCAGTAGCTTCAATCATTTCTGGTATATGAATAACATGATGTTTTTCAATGGCAAAAATCAATGAATATTGTAAATGCACAAACAGTAATTTCTCCGCATTGCAAGGTGCAATTCTGAAATTTTTTGCTTTTTCCTGCTCCTCTTAGCATGATAAAGAAGATTCAAAGAGAGTGAGATGCCAGCTCCTTTCATTCAGTCAGTAGCTTCAATCATTTCTGGACGTTTTTCAATGGCAAAAATCAATGAATATTGTAAATGCACAAACAGTAATTTCTCCGCATTGCAAGGTGCAATTCTGAAATTTTTTGCTTTTTCCTGCTCCTCTTAGCATGATAAACAAGATTCAAAGAGAGTGAGATGCCAGCTCCTTTCATTCAGTCAGTAGCTTCAATCATTTCTGGACGTTTTTCAATGGCAAAAATCAATGAATATTGTAAATGCACAAACAGTAATTTCTCCGCATTGCAAGGTGCAATTCTGAAATTTTTTGCTTTTTCCTGCTCCTCTTAGCATGATAAAGAAGATTCAAAGAGAGTGAGATGCCAGCTCCTTTCATTCAGTCAGTAGCTTCAAACATTTCTGGTATATGAATAACATGATGTTTTTCAATGGCAAAAATCAATGAATATTGTAAATGCACAAACAGTAATTTCTCCGCATTGCAAGGTGCAATTCTGAAATTTTTTGCTTTTTCCTGCTCCTCTTAGCATGATAAAGAAGATTCAAAGAGAGTGAGATGCCAGCTCCTTTCAGTCAGTCAGTACCTTCAATCATTTCTGGATGTTTTTCAATGGCAAAAATCAATGAATATTGTAAATGCACAAACAGTAATTTCTCCGCATTGCAAGGTGCAATTCTGAAATTTTTTGCTTTTTCCCACTAGTCTTAGCATGATAAAGAAGATTCAAAGAGAGTGAGGTGCCAGCTCCTTTCATTCAGTCAGTAGCTTCAAACATTTCTGGTATATGAATAACATGTTTTTCAATGGCAAAAATCATTGAATATTGTAAATGCACAAACAGTAATTTCTCCGCATTGCAAGGTGAAATTCTGAAATTTTTTGATTTTTCCTGCTCCTCTTAGCATGATAAAGAAGATTCAAAGAGAGTGAGATGCCTGCTCCTTTCATTCAGTCAGTAGCTTCAATCATTTCTGGACGTTTTTCAATGGCAAAAATCAATGAATATTGTAAATGCACAAACAGTAATTTCTCCGCATTGCAAGGTGCAATTCTGAAATTTTTTGCTTTTTCCTGCTCCTCTTAGCATGATAAAGAAGATTCAAAGAGAGTGAGATGCCAGCTCCTTTCATTCAGTCAGTAGCTTCAATCATTTCTGGACGTTTTTCAATGGCAAAAATCAATGAATATTGTAAATGCACAAACAGTAATTTCTCCGCATTGCAAGGTGCAATTCTGAAATTTTTTGCTTTTTCCTGCTCCTCTTAGCATGATAAAGAAGATTCAAAGAGAGTGAGATGCCAGCTCCTTTCATTCAGTCAGTAGCTTCAAACATTTCTGGTATATGAATAACATGATGTTTTTCAATGGCAAAAATCAATGAATATTGTAAATGCACAAACAGTAATTTCTCCGCATTGCAAGGTGCAAGTCTGAAATTTTTTGCTTTTTCCTGCTCCTCTTAGCATGATAAAGAAGATTCAAAGAGAGTGAGATGCCAGCTACTTTCATTCAGTCAGTAGCTTCAATCATTTCTGGACGTTTTTCAATGGTAAAAATCAATGAATATTGTAAATGCACAAACAGTAATTTCTCCACATTGCAAGGTGCAATTCTGAAATTTTTTGCTTTTTCCTGCTCCTCTTAGCATGATAAAGAAGATTCAAAGAGAGTGAGATGCCAGCTCCTTTCATTCAGTCAGTAGCTTCAATCATTTCTGGACGTTTTTCAATGGCAAAAATCAATGAATATTGTAAATGCACAAACAGTAATTTCTCCGCATTGCAAGGTGCAATTCTGAAATTTTTTGCTTTTTCCTGCTCCTCTTAGCATGATAAAGAAGATTCAAAGAGAGTGAGATGTCAGCTCCTTTCATTCAGTCAGTAGCTTCAATCATTTCTGGACGTTTTTCAATGGCAAAAATCAATGAATATTGTAAATGCACAAACAGTAATTTCTCCGCATTGCAAGGTGCAATTCTGAAATTTTTTGCTTTTTCCTGCTCCTCTTAGCATGATAAAGAAGATTCAAAGAGAGTGAGATGTCAGCTCCTTTCATTCAGTCAGTAGCTTCAAACATTTCTGGTATATGAATAACATGATGTTTTTCAATGGCAAAAATCAATGAATTTTGTAAATGCACAAACAGTAATTTCTCCGCATTGCAAGGTGCAATTCTGAAATTTTTTGCTTTTTCCTGCTCCTCTTAGCATGATAAAGAAGATTCAAAGAGAGTGAGATGCCAGTTCCTTTCATTCAGTCAGTAGCTTCAATCATTTCTGGACGTTTTTCAATGGCAAAAATCAATGAATATTGTAAATGCACAAACAGTAATTTCTCCGCATTGCAAGGTGCAATTCTGAAATTTTTTGCTTTTTCCTGCTCCTCTTAGCATGATAAAGAAGATTCAAAGAGAGTGAGATGCCAGCTCCTTTCATTCAGTCAGTAGCTTCAATCATTTCTGGACGTTTTTCAATGGCAAAAATCAATGAATATTGTAAATGCACAAACAGTAATTTCTCCGCATTGCAAGGTGCAATTCTGAAATTTTTTGCTTTTTCCTGCTCCTCTTAGCATGATAAACAAGATTCAAAGAGAGTGAGATGCCAGCTCCTTTCATTCAGTCAGTAGCTTCAATCATTTCTGGACGTTTTTCAATGGCAAAAATCAATGAATATTGTAAATGCACAAACAGTAATTTCTCCGCATTGCAAGGTGCAATTCTGAAATTTTTTGCTTTTTCCTGCTCCTCTTAGCATGATAAAGAAGATTCAAAGAGAGTGAGAAGCCAACTCCTTTCATTCAGTCAGTAGCTTCAAACATTTCTGGTATATGAATAACATGATGTTTTTCAATGGCAAAAATCAATGAATATTGTAAATGCACAAACAGTAATTTCTCCGCATTGCAAGGTGCAAGTCTGAAATTTTTTGCTTTTTCCTGCTCCTCTTAGCATGATAAAGAAGATTCAAAGAGAGTGAGATGCCAGCTCCTTTCATTCAGTCAGTAGCTTCAATCATTTCTGGACGTTTTTCAATGGCAAAAATCAATGAATATTGTAAATGCACAAACAGTAATTTCTCCGCATTGCAAGGTGCAATTCTGAAATTTTTTGCTTTTTCCTGCTCCTCTTAGCATGATAAAGAAGATTCAAAGAGAGTGAGATGTCAGCTCCTTTCATTCAGTCAGTAGCTTCAAACATTTCTGGTATATGAATAACATGATGTTTTTCAATGGCAAAAATCAATGAATTTTGTAAATGCACAAACAGTAATTTCTCCGCATTGCAAGGTGCAATTCTGAAATTTTTTGCTTTTTCCTGCTTCTCTTAGCATGATAAAGAAGATTCAAAGAGAGTGAGATGCCAGTTCCTTTCATTCAGTCAGTAGCTTCAATCATTTCTGGTCGTTTTTCAATGGCAAAAATCAATGAATATTGTAAATGCACAAACAGTAATTTCTCCGCATTGCAAGGTGCAATTCTGAAATTTTTTGCTTTTTCCTGCTCCTCTTAGCATGATAAAGAAGATTCAAAGAGAGTGAGATGCCAGCTCCTTTCATTCAGTCAGTAGCTTCAATCATTTCTGGTATATGAATAACATGATGTTTTTCAATGGCAAAAATCAATGAATATTGTAAATGCACAAACAGTAATTTCTCCGCATTGCAAGGTGCAATTCTGAATTTTTTTGCTTTTTCCTGCTCCTCTTAGCATGATAAAGAAGATTCAAAGAGAGTGAGATGCCAGCTCCTTTCATTCAGTCAGTAGCTTCAATCATTTCTGGACGTTTTTCAATGGCAAAAATCAATGAATATTGTAAATGCACAAACAGTAATTTCTCCGCATTGCAAGGTGCAATTCTGAAATTTTTTGCTTTTTCCTGCTCCTCTTAGCATGATAAACAAGATTCAAAGAGAGTGAGATGCCAGCTCCTTTCATTCAGTCAGTAGCTTCAATCATTTCTGGACGTTTTTCAATGGCAAAAATCCATGAATATTGTAAATGCACAAACAGTAATTTCTCCGCATTGCAAGGTGCAATTCTGAAATTTTTTGCTTTTTCCTGCTCCTCTTAGCATGATAAAGAAGATTCAAAGAGAGTGAGATGCCAGCTCCTTTCATTCAGTCAGTAGCTTCAAACATTTCTGGTATATGAATAACATGATGTTTTTCAATGGCAAAAATCAATGAATATTGTAAATGCACAAACAGTAATTTCTCCGCATTGCAAGGTGCAAGTCTGAAATTTTTTGCTTTTTCCTGCTCCTCTTAGCATGATAAAGAAGATTCAAAGAGAGTGAGATGCCAGCTACTTTCATTCAGTCAGTAGCTTCAATCATTTCTGGACGTTTTTCAATGGTAAAAATCAATGAATATTGTAAATGCACAAACAGTAATTTCTCCACATTGCAAGGTGCAATTCTGAAATTTTTTGCTTTTTCCTGCTCCTCTTAGCATGATAAAGAAGATTCAAAGAGAGTGAGATGCCAGCTCCTTTCATTCAGTCAGTAGCTTCAATCATTTCTGGTATATGAATAACATGATGTTTTTCAATGGCAAAAATCAATGAATATTGTAAATGCACAAACAGTAATTTCTCCGCATTGCAAGGTGCAATTCTGAAATTTTTTGCTTTTTCCTGCTCCTCTTAGCATGATAAAGAAGATTCAAAGAGAGTGAGATGCCAGCTCCTTTCATTCAGTCAGTAGCTTCAATCATTTCTGGACGTTTTTCAATGGCAAAAATCAATGAATATTGTAAATGCACAAACAGTAATTTCTCCGCATTGCAAGGTGCAATTCTGAAATTTTTTGCTTTTTCCTGCTCCTCTTAGCATGATAAAGAAGATTCAAAGAGAGTGAGATGTCAGCTCCTTTCATTCAGTCAGTAGCTTCAAACATTTCTGGTATATGAATAACATGATGTTTTTCAATGGCAAAAATCAATGAATTTTGTAAATGCACAAACAGTAATTTCTCCGCATTGCAAGGTGCAATTCTGAAATTTTTTGCTTTTTCCTGCTCCTCTTAGCATGATAAAGAAGATTCAAAGAGAGTGAGATGCCAGTTCCTTTCATTCAGTCAGTAGCTTCAATCATTTCTGGACGTTTTTCAATGGCAAAAATCAATGAATATTGTAAATGCACAAACAGTAATTTCTCCGCATTGCAAGGTGCAATTCTGAAATTTTTTGCTTTTTCCTGCTCCTCTTAGCATGATAAAGAAGATTCAAAGAGAGTGAGATGCCAGCTCCTTTCATTCAGTCAGTAGCTTCAATCATTTCTGGTATATGAATAACATGATGTTTTTCAATGGCAAAAATCAATGAATATTGTAAATGCACAAACAGTAATTTCTCCGCATTGCAAGGTGCAATTCTGAAATTTTTTGCTTTTTCCTGCTCCTCTTAGCATGATAAAGAAGATTCAAAGAGAGTGAGATGCCAGCTCCTTTCATTCAGTCAGTAGCTTCAATCATTTCTGGACGTTTTTCAATGGCAAAAATCAATGAATATTGTAAATTCACAAACAGTAATTTCTCCGCATTGCAAGGTGCAATTCTGAAATTTTTTGCTTTTTCCTGCTCCTCTTAGCATGATAAAGAAGATTCAAAGAGAGTGAGATGCCAGCTCCTTTCATTCAGTCAGTAGCTTCAATCATTTCTGGACGTTTTTCAATGGCAAAAATCAATGAATATTGTAAATGCACAAACAGTAATTTCTCCGCATTGCAAGGTGCAATTCTGAAATTTTTTGCTTTTTCCTGCTCCTCTTAGCATGATAAAGAAGATTCAAAGAGAGTGAGATGTCAGCTCCTTTCATTCAGTCAGTAGCTTCAAACATTTCTGGTATATGAATAACATGATGTTTTTCAATGGCAAAAATCAATGAATTTTGTAAATGCACAAACAGTAATTTCTCCGCATTGCAAGGTGCAATTCTGAAATTTTTTGCTTTTTCCTGCTCCTCTTAGCATGATAAAGAAGATTCAAAGAGAGTGAGATGCCAGTTCCTTTCATTCAGTCAGTAGCTTCAATCATTTCTGGACGTTTTTCAATGGCAAAAATCAATGAATATTGTAAATGCACAAACAGTAATTTCTCCGCATTGCAAGGTGCAATTCTGAAATTTTTTGCTTTTTCCTGCTCCTCTTAGCATGATAAACAAGATTCAAAGAGAGTGAGATGCCAGCTCCTTTCATTCAGTCAGTAGCTTCAATCATTTCTGGACGTTTTTCAATGGCAAAAATCAATGAATATTGTAAATGCACAAACAGTAATTTCTCCGCATTGCAAGGTGCAATTCTGAAATTTTTTGCTTTTTCCTGCTCCTCTTAGCATGATAAAGAAGATTCAAAGAGAGTGAGATGCCAGCTCCTTTCATTCAGTCAGTAGCTTCAAACATTTCTGGTATATGAATAACATGATGTTTTTCAATGGCAAAAATCAATGAATATTGTAAATGCACAAACAGTAATTTCTCTGCATTGCAAGGTGCAATTCTGAAATTTTTTGCTTTTTCCTGCTCCTCTTAGCATGATAAAGAAGATTCAAAGAGAGTGAGATGCCAGCTACTTTCATTCAGTCAGTAGCTTCAATCATTTCTGGACGTTTTTCAATGGTAAAAATCAATGAATATTGTAAATGCACAAACAGTAATTTCTCCACATTGCAAGGTGCAATTCTGAAATTTTTTGCTTTTTCCTGCTCCTCTTAGCATGATAAAGAAGATTCAAAGAGAGTGAGATGCCAGCTCCTTTCATTCAGTCAGTAGCTTCAAACATTTCTGGTATATGAATAACATGATGTTTTTCAATGGCAAAAATCAATGAATATTGTAAATGCACAAACAGTAATTTCTCCGCATTGCAAGGTGCAATTCTGAAATTTTTTGCTTTTTCCTGCTCCTCTTAGCATGATAAAGAAGATTCAAAGAGAGTGAGATGCCAGCTCCTTTCATTCAGTCAGTAGCTTCAAACATTTCTGGTATATGAATAACATGATGTTTTTCAATGGCAAAAATCAATGAATATTGTAAATGCACAAACAGTAATTTCTCCGCATTGCAAGGTGCAATTCTGAAATTTTTTGCTTTTTCCTGCTCCTCTTAGCATGATAAAGAATATTCAAAGAGAGTGAGATGCCAGCTCCTTTCATTCAGTCAGTAGCTTCAATCATTTCTGGATGTTTTTCAATGGCAAAAATCAATGAATATTGTAAATGCACAAACTGTAATTTCTCCGCATTGCAAGGTGCAATTCTGAAATTTTTGGCTTTTTCCTGCTCCTCTTAGCATGATAAAGAAGATTCAAAGAGAGTGAGATGCCAGCTCCTTTCATTCAGTCAGTAGCTTCAATCATTTCTGGACGTTTTTCAATGGCAAAAATCAATGAATATTGTAAATGCACAAACAGTAATTTCTCCGCATTGCAAGGTGCAATTCTGAAATTTTTTGCTTTTTCCTGCTCCTCTTAGCATGATAAAGAAGATTCAAAGAGAGTGAGATGCCAGCTCCTTTCGTTCAGTCAGTACCTTCAATCATTTCTGGATGTTTTTCAATGGCAAAAATCAATGAATATTGTAAATGCACAAACAGTAATTTCTCCGCATTGCAAGGTGCAATTCTGAAATTTTTTGCTTTTTCCCGCTCCTCTTAGCATGATAAAGAAGATTCAAAGAGAGTGAGGTGCCAGCTCCTTTCATTCAGTCAGTAGCTTCAAACATTTCTGGTATATGAATAACATGTTTTTCAATGGCAAAAATCATTGAATATTGTAAATGCACAAACAGTAATTTCTCCGCATTGCAAGGTGAAATTCTGAAATTTTTTGATTTTTCCTGCTCCTCTTAGCATGATAAAGAAGATTCAAAGAGAGTGAGATGCCTGCTCCTTTCATTCAGTCAGTAGCTTCAATCATTTCTGGACGTTTTTCAATGGCAAAAATCAATGAATATTGTAAATGCACAAACAGTAATTTCTCCGCATTGCAAGGTGCAATTCTGAAATTTTTTGCTTTTTCCTGCTCCTCTTAGCATGATAAAGAAGATTCAAAGAGAGTGAGATGCCAGCTCCTTTCATTCAGTCAGTAGCTTCAATCATTTCTGGACGTTTTTCAATGGCAAAAATCAATGAATATTGTAAATGCACAAACAGTAATTTCTCCGCATTGCAAGGTGCAATTCTGAAATTTTTTGCTTTTTCCTGCTCCTCTTAGCATGATAAAGAAGATTCAAAGAGAGTGAGATGCCAGCTCCTTTCATTCAGTCAGTAGCTTCAAACATTTCTGGTATATGAATAACATGATGTTTTTCAATGGCAAAAATCAATGAATATTGTAAATGCACAAACAGTAATTTCTCCGCATTGCAAGGTGCAAGTCTGAAATTTTTTGCTTTTTCCTGCTCCTCTTAGCATGATAAAGAAGATTCAAAGAGAGTGAGATGCCAGCTACTTTCATTCAGTCAGTAGCTTCAATCATTTCTGGACGTTTTTCAATGGTAAAAATCAATGAATATTGTAAATGCACAAACAGTAATTTCTCCACATTGCAAGGTGCAATTCTGAAATTTTTTGCTTTTTCCTGCTCCTCTTAGCATGATAAAGAAGATTCAAAGAGAGTGAGATGCCAGCTCCTTTCATTCAGTCAGTAGCTTCAATCATTTCTGGACGTTTTTCAATGGCAAAAATCAATGAATATTGTAAATGCACAAACAGTAATTTCTCCGCATTGCAAGGTGCAATTCTGAAATTTTTTGCTTTTTCCTGCTCCTCTTAGCATGATAAAGAAGATTCAAAGAGAGTGAGATGTCAGCTCCTTTCATTCAGTCAGTAGCTTCAATCATTTCTGGACGTTTTTCAATGGCAAAAATCAATGAATATTGTAAATGCACAAACAGTAATTTCTCCGCATTGCAAGGTGCAATTCTGAAATTTTTTGCTTTTTCCTGCTCCTCTTAGCATGATAAAGAAGATTCAAAGAGAGTGAGATGTCAGCTCCTTTCATTCAGTCAGTAGCTTCAAACATTTCTGGTATATGAATAACATGATGTTTTTCAATGGCAAAAATCAATGAATTTTGTAAATGCACAAACAGTAATTTCTCCGCATTGCAAGGTGCAATTCTGAAATTTTTTGCTTTTTCCTGCTCCTCTTAGCATGATAAAGAAGATTCAAAGAGAGTGAGATGCCAGTTCCTTTCATTCAGTCAGTAGCTTCAATCATTTCTGGACGTTTTTCAATGGCAAAAATCAATGAATATTGTAAATGCACAAACAGTAATTTCTCCGCATTGCAAGGTGCAATTCTGAAATTTTTTGCTTTTTCCTGCTCCTCTTAGCATGATAAAGAAGATTCAAAGAGAGTGAGATGCCAGCTCCTTTCATTCAGTCAGTAGCTTCAATCATTTCTGGTATATGAATAACATGATGTTTTTCAATGGCAAAAATCAATGAATATTGTAAATGCACAAACAGTAATTTCTCCGCATTGCAAGGTGCAATTCTGAAATTTTTTGCTTTTTCCTGCTCCTCTTAGCATGATAAAGAAGATTCAAAGAGAGTGAGATGCCAGCTCCTTTCATTCAGTCAGTAGCTTCAATCATTTCTGGACGTTTTTCAATGGCAAAAATCAATGAATATTGTAAATGCACAAACAGTAATTTCTCCGCATTGCAAGGTGCAATTCTGAAATTTTTTGCTTTTTCCTGCTCCTCTTAGCATGATAAACAAGATTCAAAGAGAGTGAGATGCCAGCTCCTTTCATTCAGTCAGTAGCTTCAATCATTTCTGGACGTTTTTCAATGGCAAAAATCAATGAATATTGTAAATGCACAAACAGTAATTTCTCCGCATTGCAAGGTGCAATTCTGAAATTTTTTGCTTTTTCCTGCTCCTCTTAGCATGATAAAGAAGATTCAAAGAGAGTGAGATGCCAGCTCCTTTCATTCAGTCAGTAGCTTCAAACATTTCTGGTATATGAATAACATGATGTTTTTCAATGGCAAAAATCAATGAATATTGTAAATGCACAAACAGTAATTTCTCCGCATTGCAAGGTGCAAGTCTGAAATTTTTTGCTTTTTCCTGCTCCTCTTAGCATGATAAAGAAGATTCAAAGAGAGTGAGATGCCAGCTCCTTTCATTCAGTCAGTAGCTTCAATCATTTCTGGACGTTTTTCAATGGCAAAAATCAATGAATATTGTAAATGCACAAACAGTAATTTCTCCGCATTGCAAGGTGCAATTCTGAAATTTTTTGCTTTTTCCTGCTCCTCTTAGCATGATAAAGAAGATTCAAAGAGAGTGAGATGTCAGCTCCTTTCATTCAGTCAGTAGCTTCAAACATTTCTGGTATATGAATAACATGATGTTTTTCAATGGCAAAAATCAATGAATTTTGTAAATGCACAAACAGTAATTTCTCCGCATTGCAAGGTGCAATTCTGAAATTTTTTGCTTTTTCCTGCTCCTCTTAGCATGATAAAGAAGATTCAAAGAGAGTGAGATGCCAGTTCCTTTCATTCAGTCAGTAGCTTCAATCATTTCTGGTCGTTTTTCAATGGCAAAAATCAATGAATATTGTAAATGCACAAACAGTAATTTCTCCGCATTGCAAGGTGCAATTCTGAAATTTTTTGCTTTTTCCTGCTCCTCTTAGCATGATAAAGAAGATTCAAAGAGAGTGAGATGCCAGCTCCTTTCATTCAGTCAGTAGCTTCAATCATTTCTGGTATATGAATAACATGATGTTTTTCAATGGCAAAAATCAATGAATATTGTAAATGCACAAACAGTAATTTCTCCGCATTGCAAGGTGCAATTCTGAATTTTTTTGCTTTTTCCTGCTCCTCTTAGCATGATAAAGAAGATTCAAAGAGAGTGAGATGCCAGCTCCTTTCATTCAGTCAGTAGCTTCAATCATTTCTGGACGTTTTTCAATGGCAAAAATCAATGAATATTGTAAATGCACAAACAGTAATTTCTCCGCATTGCAAGGTGCAATTCTGAAATTTTTTGCTTTTTCCTGCTCCTCTTAGCATGATAAACAAGATTCAAAGAGAGTGAGATGCCAGCTCCTTTCATTCAGTCAGTAGCTTCAATCATTTCTGGACGTTTTTCAATGGCAAAAATCCATGAATATTGTAAATGCACAAACAGTAATTTCTCCGCATTGCAAGGTGCAATTCTGAAATTTTTTGCTTTTTCCTGCTCCTCTTAGCATGATAAAGAAGATTCAAAGAGAGTGAGATGCCAGCTCCTTTCATTCAGTCAGTAGCTTCAAACATTTCTGGTATATGAATAACATGATGTTTTTCAATGGCAAAAATCAATGAATATTGTAAATGCACAAACAGTAATTTCTCCGCATTGCAAGGTGCAAGTCTGAAATTTTTTGCTTTTTCCTGCTCCTCTTAGCATGATAAAGAAGATTCAAAGAGAGTGAGATGCCAGCTACTTTCATTCAGTCAGTAGCTTCAATCATTTCTGGACGTTTTTCAATGGTAAAAATCAATGAATATTGTAAATGCACAAACAGTAATTTCTCCACATTGCAAGGTGCAATTCTGAAATTTTTTGCTTTTTCCTGCTCCTCTTAGCATGATAAAGAAGATTCAAAGAGAGTGAGATGCCAGCTCCTTTCATTCAGTCAGTAGCTTCAATCATTTCTGGTATATGAATAACATGATGTTTTTCAATGGCAAAAATCAATGAATATTGTAAATGCACAAACAGTAATTTCTCCGCATTGCAAGGTGCAATTCTGAAATTTTTTGCTTTTTCCTGCTCCTCTTAGCATGATAAAGAAGATTCAAAGAGAGTGAGATGCCAGCTCCTTTCATTCAGTCAGTAGCTTCAATCATTTCTGGACATTTTTCAATGGCAAAAATCAATGAATATTGTAAATGCACAAACAGTAATTTCTCCGCATTGCAAGGTGCAATTCTGAAATTTTTTGCTTTTTCCTGCTCCTCTTAGCATGATAAAGAAGATTCAAAGAGAGTGAGATGTCAGCTCCTTTCATTCAGTCAGTAGCTTCAAACATTTCTGGTATATGAATAACATGATGTTTTTCAATGGCAAAAATCAATGAATTTTGTAAATGCACAAACAGTAATTTCTCCGCATTGCAAGGTGCAATTCTGAAATTTTTTGCTTTTTCCTGCTCCTCTTAGCATGATAAAGAAGATTCAAAGAGAGTGAGATGCCAGTTCCTTTCATTCAGTCAGTAGCTTCAATCATTTCTGGACGTTTTTCAATGGCAAAAATCAATGAATATTGTAAATGCACAAACAGTAATTTCTCCGCATTGCAAGGTGCAATTCTGAAATTTTTTGCTTTTTCCTGCTCCTCTTAGCATGATAAAGAAGATTCAAAGAGAGTGAGATGCCAGCTCCTTTCATTCAGTCAGTAGCTTCAATCATTTCTGGTATATGAGTAACATGATGTTTTTCAATGGCAAAAATCAATGAATATTGTAAATGCACAAACAGTAATTTCTCCGCATTGCAAGGTGCAATTCTGAAATTTTTTGCTTTTTCCTGCTCCTCTTAGCATGATAAAGAAGATTCAAAGAGAGTGAGATGCCAGCTCCTTTCATTCAGTCAGTAGCTTCAATCATTTCTGGACGTTTTTCAATGGCAAAAATCAATGAATATTGTAAATGCACAAACAGTAATTTCTCCGCATTGCAAGGTGCAATTCTGAAATTTTTTGCTTTTTCCTGCTCCTCTTAGCATGATAAAGAAGATTCAAAGAGAGTGAGATGCCAGCTCCTTTCATTCAGTCAGTAGCTTCAATCATTTCTGGACGTTTTTCAATGGCAAAAATCAATGAATATTGTAAATGCACAAACAGTAATTTCTCCGCATTGCAAGGTGCAATTCTGAAATTTTTTGCTTTTTCCTGCTCCTCTTAGCATGATAAAGAAGATTCAAAGAGAGTGAGATGTCAGCTCCTTTCATTCAGTCAGTAGCTTCAAACATTTCTGCTATATGAATAACATGATGTTTTTCAATGGCAAAAATCAATGAATTTTGTAAATGCACAAACAGTAATTTCTCCGCATTGCAAGGTGCAATTCTGAAATTTTTTGCTTTTTCCTGCTCCTCTTAGCATGATAAAGAAGATTCAAAGAGAGTGAGATGCCAGTTCCTTTCATTCAGTCAGTAGCTTCAATCATTTCTGGATGTTTTTCAATGGCAAAAATCAATGAATATTGTAAATGCACAAACAGTAATTTCTCCGCATTGCAAGGTGCAATTCTGAAATTTTTTGCTTTTTCCTGCTCCTCTTAGCATGATAAAGAAGATTCAAAGAGAGTGAGATGCCAGCTCCTTTCATTCAGTCAGTAGCTTCAATCATTTCTGGTATATGAATAACATGATGTTTTTCAATGGCAAAAATCAATGAATATTGTAAATGCACAAACAGTAATTTCTCCGCATTGCAAGGTGCAATTCTGAAATTTTTTGCTTTTTCCTGCTCCTCTTAGCATGATAAAGAAGATTCAAAGAGAGTGAGATGCCAGCTCCTTTCATTCAGTCAGTAGCTTCAATCATTTCTGGACGTTTTTCAATGGCAAAATTCAATGAATATTGTAAATGCACAAACAGTAATTTCTCCGCATTGCAAGGTGCAATTCTGAAATTTTTTGCTTTTTCCTGCTCCTCTTAGCATGATAAAGAAGATTCAAAGAGAGTGAGATGCCAGCTCCTTTCATTCAGTCAGTAGCTTCAATCATTTCTGGACGTTTTTCAATGGCAAAAATCAATGAATATTGTAAATGCACAAACAGTAATTTCTCCGCATTGCAAGGTGCAATTCTGAAATTTTTTGCTTTTTCCTGCTCCTCTTAGCATGATAAAGAATATTCAAAGAGAGTGAGATGCCAGCTCCTTTCATTCAGTCAGTAGCTTCAAACATTTCTGGTATATGAATAACATGATGTTTTTCAATGGCAAAAATCAATGAATATTGTAAATGCACAAACAGTAATTTCTCCGCATTGCAAGGTGCAAGTCTGAAATTTTTTGCTTTTTCCTGCTCCTCTTAGCATGATAAAGAAGATTCAAAGAGAGTGAGATGCCAGCTACTTTCATTCAGTCAGTAGCTTCAATCATTTCTGGACGTTTTTCAATGGTAAAAATCAATGAATATTGTAAATGCACAAACAGTAATTTCTCCACATTGCAAGGTGCAATTCTGAAATTTTTTGCTTTTTCCTGCTCCTCTTAGCATGATAAAGAAGATTCAAAGAGAGTGAGATGCCAGCTCCTTTCATTCAGTCAGTAGCTTCAAACATTTCTGGTATATGAATAACATGATGTTTTTCAATGGCAAAAATCAATGAATATTGTAAATGCACAAACAGTAATTTCTCTGCATTGCAAGGTGCAATTCTGAAATTTTTTGCTTTTTCCTGCTCCTCTTAGCATGATAAAGAAGATTCAAAGAGAGTGAGATGCCAGCTACTTTCATTCAGTCAGTAGCTTCAATCATTTCTGGACGTTTTTCAATGGTAAAAATCAATGAATATTGTAAATGCACAAACAGTAATTTCTCCACATTGCAAGGTGCAATTCTGAAATTTTTTGCTTTTTCCTGCTCCTCTTAGCATGATAAAGAAGATTCAAAGAGAGTGAGATGCCAGCTCCTTTCATTCAGTCAGTAGCTTCAAACATTTCTGGTATATGAATAACATGATGTTTTTCAATGGCAAAAATCAATGAATATTGTAAATGCACAAACAGTAATTTCTCCGCATTGCAAGGTGCAATTCTGAAATTTTTTGCTTTTTCCTGCTCCTCTTAGCATGATAAAGAAGATTCAAAGAGAGTGAGATGCCAGCTCCTTTCATTCAGTCAGTAGCTTCAAACATTTCTGGTATATGAATAACATGATGTTTTTCAATGGCAAAAATCAATGAATATTGTAAATGCACAAACAGTAATTTCTCTGCATTGCAAGGTGCAATTCTGAAATTTTTTGCTTTTTCCTGCTCCTCTTAGCATGATAAAGAAGATTCAAAGAGAGTGAGATGCCAGCTACTTTCATTCAGTCAGTAGCTTCAATCATTTCTGGACGTTTTTCAATGGTAAAAATCAATGAATATTGTAAATGCACAAACAGTAATTTCTCCACATTGCAAGGTGCAATTCTGAAATTTTTTGCTTTTTCCTGCTCCTCTTAGCATGATAAAGAAGATTCAAAGAGAGTGAGATGCCAGCTCCTTTCATTCAGTCAGTAGCTTCAAACATTTCTGGTATATGAATAACATGATGTTTTTCAATGGCAAAAATCAATGAATATTGTAAATGCACAAACAGTAATTTCTCCGCATTGCAAGGTGCAATTCTGAAATTTTTTGCTTTTTCCTGCTCCTCTTAGCATGATAAAGAAGATTCAAAGAGAGTGAGATGCCAGCTCCTTTCATTCAGTCAGTAGCTTCAAACATTTCTGGTATATGAATAACATGATGTTTTTCAATGGCAAAAATCAATGAATATTGTAAATGCACAAACTGTAATTTCTCCGCATTGCAAGGTGCAATTCTGAAATTTTTTGCTTTTTCCTGCTCCTCTTAGCATGATAAAGAATATTCAAAGAGAGTGAGATGCCAGCTCCTTTCATTCAGTCAGTAGCTTCAATCATTTCTGGATGTTTTTCAATGGCAAAAATCAATGAATATTGTAAATGCACAAACTGTAATTTCTCCGCATTGCAAGGTGCAATTCTGAAATTTTTGGCTTTTTCCTGCTCCTCTTAGCATGATAAAGAAGATTCAAAGAGAGTGAGATGCCAGCTCCTTTCATTCAGTCAGTAGCTTCAATCATTTCTGGACGTTTTTCAATGGCAAAAATCAATGAATATTGTAAATGCACAAACAGTAATTTCTCCGCATTGCAAGGTGCAATTCTGAAATTTTTTGCTTTTTCCTGCTCCTCTTAGCATGATAAAGAAGATTCAAAGAGAGTGAGATGCCAGCTCCTTTCATTCAGTCAGTACCTTCAATCATTTCTGGATGTTTTTCAATGGCAAAAATCAATGAATATTGTAAATGCACAAACAGTAATTTCTCCGCATTGCAAGGTGCAATTCTGAAATTTTTTGCTTTTTCCCGCTCCTCTTAGCATGATAAAGAAGATTCAAAGAGAGTGAGGTGCCAGCTCCTTTCATTCAGTCAGTAGCTTCAAACATTTCTGGTATATGAATAACATGTTTTTCAATGGCAAAAATCATTGAATATTGTAAATGCACAAACAGTAATTTCTCCGCATTGCAAGGTGCAATTCTGAAATTTTTTGCTTTTTCCTGCTCCTCTTAGCATGATAAAGAAGATTCAAAGAGAGTGAGATGCCTGCTCCTTTCATTCAGTCAGTAGCTTCAATCATTTCTGGACGTTTTTCAATGGCAAAAATCAATGAATATTGTAAATGCACAAACAGTAATTTCTCCGCATTGCAAGGTGCAATTCTGAAATTTTTTGCTTTTTCCTGCTCCTCTTAGCATGATAAAGAAGATTCAAAGAGAGTGAGATGCCAGCTCCTTTCATTCAGTCAGTAGCTTCAATCATTTCTGGACGTTTTTCAATGGCAAAAATCAATGAATATTGTAAATGCACAAACAGTAATTTCTCCGCATTGCAAGGTGCAATTCTGAAATTTTTTGCTTTTTCCTGCTCCTCTTAGCATGATAAAGAAGATTCAAAGAGAGTGAGATGCCAGCTTCTTTCATTCAGTCAGTAGCTTCAAACATTTCTGGTATATGAATAACATGATGTTTTTCAATGGCAAAAATCAATGAATATTGTAAATGCACAAACAGTAATTTCTCCGCATTGCAAGGTGCAAGTCTGAAATTTTTTGCTTTTTCCTGCTCCTCTTAGCATGATAAAGAAGATTCAAAGAGAGTGAGATGCCAGCTACTTTCATTCAGTCAGTAGCTTCAATCATTTCTGGACGTTTTTCAATGGTAAAAATCAATGAATATTGTAAATGCACAAACAGTAATTTCTCCACATTGCAAGGTGCAATTCTGAAATTTTTTGCTTTTTCCTGCTCCTCTTAGCATGATAAAGAAGATTCAAAGAGAGTGAGATGCCAGCTCCTTTCATTCAGTCAGTAGCTTCAATCATTTCTGGACGTTTTTCAATGGCAAAAATCAATGAATATTGTAAATGCACAAACAGTAATTTCTCCGCATTGCAAGGTGCAATTCTGAAATTTTTTGCTTTTTCCTGCTCCTCTTAGCATGATAAAGAAGATTCAAAGAGAGTGAGATGTCAGCTCCTTTCATTCAGTCAGTAGCTTCAATCATTTCTGGACGTTTTTCAATGGCAAAAATCAATGAATATTGTAAATGCACAAACAGTAATTTCTCCGCATTGCAAGGTGCAATTCTGAAATTTTTTGCTTTTTCCTGCTCCTCTTAGCATGATAAAGAAGATTCAAAGAGAGTGAGATGTCAGCTCCTTTCATTCAGTCAGTAGCTTCAAACATTTCTGGTATATGAATAACATGATGTTTTTCAATGGCAAAAATCAATGAATTTTGTAAATGCACAAACAGTAATTTCTCCGCATTGCAAGGTGCAATTCTGAAATTTTTTGCTTTTTCCTGCTCCTCTTAGCATGATAAAGAAGATTCAAAGAGAGTGAGATGCCAGTTCCTTTCATTCAGTCAGTAGCTTCAATCATTTCTGGACGTTTTTCAATGGCAAAAATCAATGAATATTGTAAATGCACAAACAGTAATTTCTCCGCATTGCAAGGTGCAATTCTGAAATTTTTTGCTTTTTCCTGCTCCTCTTAGCATGATAAAGAAGATTCAAAGAGAGTGAGATGCCAGCTCCTTTCATTCAGTCAGTAGCTTCAATCATTTCTGGTATATGAATAACATGATGTTTTTCAATGGCAAAAATCAATGAATATTGTAAATGCACAAACAGTAATTTCTCCGCATTGCAAGGTGCAATTCTGAAATTTTTTGCTTTTTCCTGCTCCTCTTAGCATGATAAAGAAGATTCAAAGAGAGTGAGATGCCAGCTCCTTTCATTCAGTCAGTAGCTTCAATCATTTCTGGACGTTTTTCAATGGCAAAAATCAATGAATATTGTAAATGCACAAACAGTAATTTCTCCGCATTGCAAGGTGCAATTCTGAAATTTTTTGCTTTTTCCTGCTCCTCTTAGCATGATAAACAAGATTCAAAGAGAGTGAGATGCCAGCTCCTTTCATTCAGTCAGTAGCTTCAATCATTTCTGGACGTTTTTCAATGGCAAAAATCAATGAATATTGTAAATGCACAAACAGTAATTTCTCCGCATTGCAAGGTGCAATTCTGAAATTTTTTGCTTTTTCCTGCTCCTCTTAGCATGATAAAGAAGATTCAAAGAGAGTGAGATGCCAGCTCCTTTCATTCAGTCAGTAGCTTCAAACATTTCTGGTATATGAATAACATGATGTTTTTCAATGGCAAAAATCAATGAATATTGTAAATGCACAAACAGTAATTTCTCCGCATTGCAAGGTGCAAGTCTGAAATTTTTTGCTTTTTCCTGCTCCTCTTAGCATGATAAAGAAGATTCAAAGAGAGTGAGATGCCAGCTACTTTCATTCAGTCAGTAGCTTCAATCATTTCTGGACGTTTTTCAATGGTAAAAATCAATGAATATTGTAAATGCACAAACAGTAATTTCTCCACATTGCAAGGTGCAATTCTGAAATTTTTTGCTTTTTCCTGCTCCTCTTAGCATGATAAAGAAGATTCAAAGAGAGTGAGATGCCAGCTCCTTTCATTCAGTCAGTAGCTTCAAACATTTCTGGTATATGAATAACATGATGTTTTTCAATGGCAAAAATCAATGAATATTGTAAATGCACAAACAGTAATTTCTCTGCATTGCAAGGTGCAATTCTGAAATTTTTTGCTTTTTCCTGCTCCTCTTAGCATGATAAAGAAGATTCAAAGAGAGTGAGATGCCAGCTACTTTCATTCAGTCAGTAGCTTCAATCATTTCTGGACGTTTTTCAATGGTAAAAATCAATGAATATTGTAAATGCACAAACAGTAATTTCTCCACATTGCAAGGTGCAATTCTGAAATTTTTTGCTTTTTCCTGCTCCTCTTAGCATGATAAAGAAGATTCAAAGAGAGTGAGATGCCAGCTCCTTTCATTCAGTCAGTAGCTTCAAACATTTCTGGTATATGAATAACATGATGTTTTTCAATGGCAAAAATCAATGAATATTGTAAATGCACAAACAGTAATTGCTCCGCATTGCAAGGTGCAATTCTGAAATTTTTTGCTTTTTCCTGCTCCTCTTAGCATGATAAAGAAGATTCAAAGAGAGTGAGATGCCAGCTCCTTTCATTCAGTCAGTAGCTTCAAACATTTCTGGTATATGAATAACATGATGTTTTTCAATGGCAAAAATCAATGAATATTGTAAATGCACAAACAGTAATTTCTCCGCATTGCAAGGTGCAATTCTGAAATTTTTTGCTTTTTCCTGCTCCTCTTAGCATGATAAAGAATATTCAAAGAGAGTGAGATGCCAGCTCCTTTCATTCAGTCAGTAGCTTCAATCATTTCTGGATGTTTTTCAATGGCAAAAATCAATGAATATTGTAAATGCACAAACTGTAATTTCTCCGCATTGCAAGGTGCAATTCTGAAATTTTTGGCTTTTTCCTGCTCCTCTTAGCATGATAAAGAAGATTCAAAGAGAGTGAGATGCCAGCTCCTTTCATTCAGTCAGTAGCTTCAATCATTTCTGGACGTTTTTCAATGGCAAAAATCAATGAATATTGTAAATGCACAAACAGTAATTTCTCCGCATTGCAAGGTGCATTTCTGAAATTTTTTGCTTTTTCCTGCTCCTCTTAGCATGATAAAGAAGATTCAAAGAGAGTGAGATGCCAGCTCCTTTCATTCAGTCAGTACCTTCAATCATTTCTGGATGTTTTTCAATGGCAAAAATCAATGAATATTGTAAATGCACAAACAGTAATTTCTCCGCATTGCAAGGTGCAATTCTGAAATTTTTTGCTTTTTCCCGCTCCTCTTAGCATGATAAAGAAGATTCAAAGAGAGTGAGGTGCCAGCTCCTTTCATTCAGTCAGTAGCTTCAAACATTTCTGGTATATGAATAACATGTTTTTCAATGGCAAAAATCATTGAATATTGTAAATGCACAAACAGTAATTTCTCCGCATTGCAAGGTGCAATTCTGAAATTTTTTGATTTTTCCTGCTCCTCTTAGCATGATAAAGAAGATTCAAAGAGAGTGAGATGCCAGCTCCTTTCATTCAGTCAGTAGCTTCAATCATTTCTGGACGTTTTTCAATGGCAAAAATCAATGAATATTGTAAATGCACAAACAGTAATTTCTCCGCATTGCAAGGTGCAATTCTGAAATTTTTTTCTTTTTCCTGCTCCTCTTAGCATGATAAAGAAGATTCAAAGAGAGTGAGATGCCAGCTCCTTTCATTCAGTCAGTAGCTTCAATCATTTCTGGACGGTTTTCAATGGCAAAAATCAATGAATATTGTAAATGCACAAACAGTAATTTCTCCGCATTGCAAGGTGCAATTCTGAAATTTTTTGCTTTTTCCTGCTCCTCTTAGCATGATAAAGAAGATTCAAAGAGAGTGAGATGCCAGCTCCTTTCATTCAGTCAGTAGCTTCAAACATTTCTGGTATATGAATAACATGATGTTTTTCAATGGCAAAAATCAATGAATATTGTAAATGCACAAACAGTAATTTCTCCGCATTGCAAGGTGCAAGTCTGAAATTTTTTGCTTTTTCCTGCTCCTCTTAGCATGATAAAGAAGATTCAAAGAGAGTGAGATGCCAGCTACTTTCATTCAGTCAGTAGCTTCAATCATTTCTGGACGTTTTTCAATGGTAAAAATCAATGAATATTGTAAATGCACAAACAGTAATTTCTCCACATTGCAAGGTGCAATTCTGAAATTTTTTGCTTTTTCCTGCTCCTCTTAGCATGATAAAGAAGATTCAAAGAGAGTGAGATGCCAGCTCCTTTCATTCAGTCAGTAGCTTCAAACATTTCTGGTATATGAATAACATGATGTTTTTCAATGGCAAAAATCAATGAATATTGTAAATGCACAAACAGTAATTTCTCCGCATTGCAAGGTGCAATTCTGAAATTTTTTGCTTTTTCCTGCTCCTCTTAGCATGATAAAGAAGATTCAAAGAGAGTGAGATGCCAGCTCCTTTCATTCAGTCAGTAGCTTCAAACATTTCTGGTATATGAATAACATGATGTTTTTCAATGGCAAAAATCAATGAATATTGTAAATGCACAAAGAGTAATTTCTCCGCATTGCAAGGTGCAATTCTGAAATTTTTTGCTTTTTCCTGCTCCTCTTAGCATGATAAAGAAGATTCAAAGAGAGTGAGATGCCAGCTCCTTTCATTCAGTCAGTAGCTTCAATCATTTCTGGACGTTTTTCAATGGCAAAAATCAATGAATATTGTAAATGCACAAACAGTAATTTCTCCGCATTGCAAGGTGCAATTCTGAATTTTTTTGCTTTTTCCTGCTCCTCTTAGCATGATAAAGAAGATTCAAAGAGAGTGAGATGCCAGCTCCTTTCATTCAGTCAGTAGCTTCAATCATTTCTGGACGTTTTTCAATGGCAAAAATCAATGAATATTGTAAATGCACAAACAGTAATTTCTCCGCATTGCAAGGTGCAATTCTGAAATTTTTTGCTTTTTCCTGCTCCTCTTAGCATGATAAAGAAGATTCAAAGAGAGTGAGATGCCAGCTCCTTTCATTCAGTCAGTAGCTACAAACATTTCTGGTATATGAATAACATGATGTTTTTCAATGGCAAAAATCAATGAATATTGTAAATGCACAAACAGTAATTTCTCCGCATTGCAAGGTGCAATTCTGAAATTTTTTGCTTTTTCCTGCTCCTCTTAGCATGATAAAGAAGATTCAAAGAGAGTGAGATGCCAGCTCCTTTCATTCAGTCAGTAGCTTCAATCATTTCTGGACGTTTTAAAATGGCAAAAATCAATGAATATTGTAAATGCACAAACAGTAATTTCTCCGCATTGCAAGGTGCAATTCTGAAATTTTTTGCTTTTTCCTGCTCCTCTTCGCATGATAAAGAAGATTCAAAGAGAGTGAGATGCCAGCTCCTTTCATTCAGTCAGTAGCTTCAATCATTTCTGGACGTTTTTCAATGGCAAAAATCAATGAATATTGTAAATGCACAAACAGTAATTTCTCCGCATTGCAAGGTGCAATTCTGAAATTTTTTGCTTTTTCCTGCTCCTCTTAGCATGACAAAGAAGATTCAAAGAGAGTAAGATGCCAGCTCCTTTCATTCAGTCAGTAGCTTCAATCATTTCTGGTATATGAATAACATGATGTTTTTCAATGGCAAAAATCAATGAATATTGTAAATGCACAAACAGTAATTTCTCCGCATTGCAAGGTGCAATTCTGAAATTTTTTGCTTTTTCCTGCTCCTCTTAGCATGATAAAGAAGATTCAAAGAGAGTGAGATGCCAGCTCCTTTCATTCAGTCAGTAGCTTCAATCATTTCTGGACGTTTTTCAATGGCAAAAATCAATGAATATTGTAAATGCACAAACAGTAATTTCTCCGCATTGCAAGGTGCAATTCTGAAATTTTTTGCTTTTTCCTGCTCCTCTTAGCATGATAAAGAAGATTCAAAGAGAGTGAGATGCCAGCTCCTTTCATTCAGTCAGTAGCTTCAATCATTTCTGGACGTTTTTCAATGGCAAAAATCAATGAATATTGTAAATGCACAAACAGTAATTTCTCCGCATTGCAAGGTGCAATTCTGAAATTTTTTGCTTTTTCCTGCTCCTCTTAGCATGATAAAGAAGATTCAAAGAGAGTGAGATGCCAGGTCCTTTCATTCAGTCAGTAGCTTCAAACATTTCTGGTATATGAATAATATGATGTTTTTCAATGGCAAAAATCAATGAATATTGTAAAAGCACAAACAGTAATTTCTCCGCATTGCAAGGTGCAATTCTGAAATTTTTTGCTTTTTCCTGCTCCTCTTAGCATGATAAAGAAGATTCAAAGAGAGTGAGATGCCAGCTCCTTTCATTCAGTCAGTAGCTTCAATCATTTCTGGACGTTTTTCAATGGCAAAAATCAATGAATATTGTAAATGCACAAACAGTAATTTCTCCGCATTGCAAGGTGCAATTCTGAAATTTTTTGCTTTTTCCTGCTCCTCTTAGCATGATAAAGAAGATTCAAAGAGAGTGAGATGCCAGCTCCTTTCATTCAGTCAGTAGCTTCAATCATTTCTGGTATATGAATAACATGATGTTTTTCAATGGCAAAAATCAATGAATATTGTAAATGCACAAACAGTAATTTCTCCGCATTGCAAGTTGCAATTCTGAAATTTTTTGCTTTTTCCTGCTCCTCTTAGCATGATAAAGAAGATTCAAAGAGAGTGAGATGCCAGCTCCTTTCATTCAGTCAGTAGCTTCAATCATTTCTGGACGTTTTTCAATGGCAAAAATCAATGAATATTGTAAATGCACAAACAGTAATTTCTCCGCATTGCAAGGTGCAATTCTGAAATTTTTTGCTTTTTCCTGCTCCTCTTAGCATGATAAAGAAGATTCAAAGAGAGTGAGATGCCAGCTCCTTTCATTCAGTCAGTAGCTTCAATCATTTCTGGACGTTTTTCAATGGCAAAAATCAATGAATATTGTAAATGCACAAACAGTAATTTCTCCGCATTGCAAGGTGCAATTCTGAAATTTTTTGCTCTTTCCTGCTCCTCTTAGCATGACAAAGAAGATTCAAAGAGAGTAAGATGCCAGCTCCTTTCATTCAGTCAGTAGCTTCAATCATTTCTGGTATATGAATAACATGATGTTTTTCAATGGCAAAAATCAATGAATATTGTAAATGCACAAACAGTAATTTCTCCGCATTGCAAGGTGCAATTCTGAAATTTTTTGCTTTTTCCTGCTCCTCTTAGCATGATAAAGAAGATTCAAAGAGAGTGAGATGCCAGCTCCTTTCATTCAGTCAGTAGCTTCAATCATTTCTGGACGTTTTTCAATGGCAAAAATCAATGAATATTGTAAATGCACAAACAGTAATTTCTCCGCATTGCAAGGTGCAATTCTGAAATTTTTTGCTTTTTCCTGCTCCTCTTAGCATGATAAAGAAGATTCAAAGAGAGTGAGATGCCAGCTCCTTTCATTCAGTCAGTAGCTTCAATCATTTCTGGACGTTTTTCAATGGCAAAAATCAATGAATATTGTAAATGCACAAACAGTAATTTCTCCGCATTGCAAGGTGCAATTCTGAAATTTTTTGCTTTTTCCTGCTCCTCTTAGCATGATAAAGAAGATTCAAAGAGAGTGAGATGCCAGGTCCTTTCATTCAGTCAGTAGCTTCAAACATTTCTGGTATATGAATAATATGATGTTTTTCAATGGCAAAAATCAATGAATATTGTAAAAGCACAAACAGTAATTTCTCCGCATTGCAAGGTGCAATTCTGAAATTTTTTGCTTTTTCCTGCTCCTCTTAGCATGATAAAGAAGATTCAAAGAGAGTGAGATGCCAGCTCCTTTCATTCAGTCAGTAGCTTCAATCATTTCTGGACGTTTTTCAATGGCAAAAATCAATGAATATTGTAAATGCACAAACAGTAATTTCTCCGCATTGCAAGGTGCAATTCTGAAATTTTTTGCTTTTTCCTGCTCCTCTTAGCATGATAAAGAAGATTCAAAGAGAGTGAGATGCCAGCTCCTTTCATTCAGTCAGTAGCTTCAATCATTTCTGGTATATGAATAACATGATGTTTTTCAATGGCAAAAATCAATGAATATTGTAAATGCACAAACAGTAATTTCTCCGCATTGCAAGTTGCAATTCTGAAATTTTTTGCTTTTTCCTGCTCCTCTTAGCATGATAAAGAAGACTCAAAGAGAGTGAGATGCCAGCTCCTTTCATTCAGTCAGTAGCTTCAATCATTTCTGGACGTTTTTCAATGGCAAAAATCAATGAATATTGTAAATGCACAAACAGTAATTTCTCCGCATTGCAAGGTGCAATTCTGAAATTTTTTGCTTTTTCCTGCTCCTCTTAGCATGATAAAGAAGATTCAAAGAGAGTGAGATGCCAGCTCCTTTCATTCAGTCAGTAGCTTCAATCATTTCTGGACGTTTTTCAATGGCAAAAATCAATGAATATTGTAAATGCACAAACAGTAATTTCTCCGCATTGCAAGGTGCAATTCTGAAATTTTTTGCTTTTTCCTGCTCCTCTTAGCATGATAAAGAAGATTCAAAGAGAGTGAGATGCCAGCTCCTTTCATTCAGTCAGTAGCTTCAATCATTTCTGGACGTTTTTCAATGGCAAAAATCAATGAATATTGTAAATGCACAAACAGTAATTTCTCCGCATTGCAAGGTGCAATTCTGAAATTTTTTGCTTTTTCCTGCTCCTCTTAGCATGATAAAGAAGATTCAAAGAGAGTGAGATGCCAGCTCCTTTCATTCAGTCAGTAGCTTCAATCATTTCTGGACGTTTTTCAATGGCAAAAATCAATGAATATTGTAAATGCACAAACAGTAATTTCTCCGCATTGCAAGGTGCAATTCTGAAATTTTTTGCTTTTTCCTGCTCCTCTTAGCATGATAAAGAAGATTCAAAGAGAGTGAGATGCCAGGTCCTTTCATTCAGTCAGTAGCTTCAAACATTTCTGGTATATGAATAATATGATGTTTTTCAATGGCAAAAATCAATGAATATTGTAAAAGCACAAACAGTAATTTCTCCGCATTGCAAGGTGCAATTCTGAAATTTTTTGCTTTTTCCTGCTCCTCTTAGCATGATAAAGAAGATTCAAAGAGAGTGAGATGCCAGCTCCTTTCATTCAGTCAGTAGCTTCAATCATTTCTGGACGTTTTTCAATGGCAAAAATCAATGAATATTGTAAATGCACAAACAGTAATTTCTCCGCATTGCAAGGTGCAATTCTGAAATTTTTTGCTTTTTCCTGCTCCTCTTAGCATGATAAAGAAGATTCAAAGAGAGTGAGATGCCAGCTCCTTTCATTCAGTCAGTAGCTTCAATCATTTCTGGTATATGAATAACATGATGTTTTTCAATGGCAAAAATCAATGAATATTGTAAATGCACAAACAGTAATTTCTCCGCATTGCAAGTTGCAATTCTGAAATTTTTTGCTTTTTCCTGCTCCTCTTAGCATGATAAAGAAGACTCAAAGAGAGTGAGATGCCAGCTCCTTTCATTCAGTCAGTAGCTTCAATCATTTCTGGACGTTTTTCAATGGCAAAAATCAATGAATATTGTAAATGCACAAACAGTAATTTCTCCGCATTGCAAGGTGCAATTCTGAAATTTTTTGCTTTTTCCTGCTCCTCTTAGCATGATAAAGAAGACTCAAAGAGAGTGAGATGCCAGCTCCTTTCATTCAGTCAGTAGCTTCAATCATTTCTGGACGTTTTTCAATGGCAAAAATCAATGAATATTGTAAATGCACAAACAGTAATTTCTCCGCATTGCAAGGTGCAATTCTGAAATTTTTTGCTTTTTCCTGCTCCTCTTAGCATGATAAAGAAGATTCAAAGAGAGTGAGATGCCAGCTCCTTTCATTCAGTCAGTAGCTTCAAACATTTCTGGTATATGAATAACATGATGTTTTTCAATGGCAAAAATCAATGAATATTGTAAATGCACAAACAGTAATTTCTCCGCATTGCAAGGTGCAATTCTGAAATTTTTTGCTTTTTCCTGCTCCTCTTAGCATGATAAAGAAGATTCAAAGAGAGTGAGATGCCAGCTGCTTTCATTCAGTCAGTAGCTTCAATCATTTCTGGTATATGAATAACATGATGTTTTTCAATGGCAAAAATCAATGAATATTGTAAATGCACAAACAGTAATTTCTCCACATTGTAAGGTGCAATTCTGAAATTTTTTGCTTTTTCCTGCTCCTCTTAGCATGATAAAGAAGATTCAAAGAGAGTGAGATGCCAGCTCCTTTCATTCAGTCAGTAGCTTCAATCATTTCTGGACGTTTTTCAATGGCAAAAATCAATGAATATTGTAAATGCACAAACAGTAATTTCTCCGCATTGCAAGGTGCAATTCTGAAATTTTTTGCTTTTTCCTGCTCCTCTTAGCATGATAAAGAAGATTCAAAGAGAGTGAGATGCCAGCTCCTTTCATTCAGTCAGTAGCTACAAACATTTCTGGTATATGAATAACATGATGTTTTTCAATGGCAAAAATCAATGAATATTGTAAATGCACAAACAGTAATTTCTCCGCATTGCAAGGTGCAATTCTGAAATTTTTTGCTTTTTCCTGCTCCTCTTAGCATGATAAAGAAGATTCAAAGAGAGTGAGATGCCAGCTCCTTTCATTCAGTCAGTAGCTTCAATCATTTCTGGACGTTTTTCAATGGCAAAAATCAATGAATATTGTAAATGCACAAACAGTAATTTCTCCGCATTGCAAGGTGCAATTCTGAAATTTTTTGCTTTTTCCTGCTCCTCTTAGCATGATAAAGAAGATTCAAAGAGAGTGAGATGCCAGCTCCTTTCATTCAGTCAGTAGCTTCAATCATTTCTGGACGTTTTTCAATGGCAAAAATCAATGAATATTGTAAATGCACAAACAGTAATTTCTCCGCATTGCAAGGTGCAATTCTGAAATTTTTTGCTTTTTCCTGCTCCTCTTAGCATGACAAAGAAGATTCAAAGAGAGTAAGATGCCAGCTCCTTTCATTCAGTCAGTAGCTTCAATCATTTCTGGTATATGAATAACATGATGTTTTTCAATGGCAAAAATCAATGAATATTGTAAATGCACAAACAGTAATTTCTCCGCATTGCAAGGTGCAATTCTGAAATTTTTTGCTTTTTCCTGCTCCTCTTAGCATGATAAAGAAGATTCAAAGAGAGTGAGATGCCAGCTCCTTTCATTCAGTCAGTAGCTTCAATCATTTCTGGACGTTTTTCAATGGCAAAAATCAATGAATATTGTAAATGCACAAACAGTAATTTCTCCGCATTGCAAGGTGCAATTCTGAAATTTTTTGCTTTTTCCTGCTCCTCTTAGCATGATAAAGAAGATTCAAAGAGAGTGAGATGCCAGCTCCTTTCATTCAGTCAGTAGCTTCAATCATTTCTGGACGTTTTTCAATGGCAAAAATCAATGAATATTGTAAATGCACAAACAGTAATTTCTCCGCATTGCAAGGTGCAATTCTGAAATTTTTTGCTTTTTCCTGCTCCTCTTAGCATGATAAAGAAGATTCAAAGAGAGTGAGATGCCAGCTCCTTTCATTCAGTCAGTAGCTTCAAACATTTCTGGTATATGAATAATATGATGTTTTTCAATGGCAAAAATCAATGAATATTGTAAAAGCACAAACAGTAATTTCTCCGCATTGCAAGGTGCAATTCTGAAATTTTTTGCTTTTTCCTGCTCCTCTTAGCATGATAAAGAAGATTCAAAGAGAGTGAGATGCCAGCTCCTTTCATTCAGTCAGTAGCTTCAATCATTTCTGGACGTTTTTCAATGGCAAAAATCAATGAATATTGTAAATGCACAAACAGTAATTTCTCCGCATTGCAAGGTGCAATTCTGAAATTTTTTGCTTTTTCCTGCTCCTCTTAGCATGATAAAGAAGATTCAAAGAGAGTGAGATGCCAGCTCCTTTCATTCAGTCAGTAGCTTCAATCATTTCTGGTATATGAATAACATGATGTTTTTCAATGGCAAAAATCAATGAATATTGTAAATGCACAAACAGTAATTTCTCCGCATTGCAAGTTGCAATTCTGAAATTTTTTGCTTTTTCCTGCTCCTCTTAGCATGATAAAGAAGATTCAAAGAGAGTGAGATGCCAGCTCCTTTCATTCAGTCAGTAGCTTCAATCATTTCTGGACGTTTTTCAATGGCAAAAATCAATGAATATTGTAAATGCACAAACAGTAATTTCTCCGCATTGCAAGGTGCAATTCTGAAATTTTTTGCTTTTTCCTGCTCCTCTTAGCATGATAAAGAAGATTCAAAGAGAGTGAGATGCCAGCTCCTTTCATTCAGTCAGTAGCTTCAATCATTTCTGGACGTTTTTCAATGGCAAAAATCAATGAATATTGTAAATGCACAAACAGTAATTTCTCCGCATTGCAAGGTGCAATTCTGAAATTTTTTGCTTTTTCCTGCTCCTCTTAGCATGATAAAGAAGATTCAAAGAGAGTGAGATGCCAGCTCCTTTCATTCAGTCAGTAGCTTCAAACATTTCTGGTATATGAATAACATGATGTTTTTCAATGGCAAAAATCAATGAATATTGTAAAAGCACAAACAGTAATTTCTCCGCATTGCAAGGTGCAATTCTGAAATTTTTTGCTTTTTCCTGCTCCTCTTAGCATGATAAAGAAGATTCAAAGAGAGTGAGATGCCAGCTCCTTTCATTCAGTCAGTAGCTTCAATCATTTCTGGACGTTTTTCAATGGCAAAAATCAATGAATATTGTAAATGCACAAACAGTAATTTCTCCGCATTGCAAGGTGCAATTCTGAAATTTTTTGCTTTTTCCTGCTCCTCTTAGCATGATAAAGAAGATTCAAAGAGAGTGAGATGCCAGCTCCTTTCATTCAGTCAGTAGCTTCAATCATTTCTGGTATATGAATAACATGATGTTTTTCAATGGCAAAAATCAATGAATATTGTAAATGCACAAACAGTAATTTCTCCACATTGCAAGGTGCAATTCTGAAATTTTTTGCTTTTTCCTGCTCCTCTTAGCATGATAAAGAAGATTCAAAGAGAGTGAGATGACAGCTCCTTTCATTCAGTCAGTAGCTTCAATCATTTCTGGACGTTTTTCAATGGCAAAAATCAATGAATATTGTAAATGCACAAACAGTAATTTCTCCGCATTGCAAGGTGCAATTCTGAAATTTTTTGCTTTTTCCTGCTCCTCTTAGCATGATAAAGAAGATTCAAAGAGAGCGAGATGCCAGCTCCTTTCATTCAGTCAGTAGCTTCAATCATTTCTGGTATATGAATAACATGATGTTTTTCAATGGCAAAAATCAATGAATATTGTAAATGCACAAACAGTAATTTCTCCGCATTGCAAGGTGCAATTCTGAAATTTTTTGCTTTTTCCTGCTCCTCTTAGCATGATAAAGAAGATTCAAAGAGAGTGAGATGCCAGCTCCTTTCATTCAGTCAGTAGCTTCAATCATTTCTGGACGTTTTTCAATGGCAAAAATCAATGAATATTGTAAATGCACAAACAGTAATTTCTCCGCATTGCAAGGTGCAATTCTGAAATTTTTTGCTTTTTCCTGCTCCTCTTAGCATGATAAAGAAGATTCAAAGAGAGTGAGATGCCAGCTCCTTTCATTCAGTCAGTAGCTTCAAACATTTCTGGTATATGAATAACATGATGTTTTTCAATGGCAAAAATCAATGAATATTGTAAATGCACAAACAGTAATTTCTCCACATTGCAAGGTGCAATTCTGAAATTTTTTTTCTTTTTCCTGCTCCTCTTAGCATGATAAAGAAGATTCAAAGAGAGTGAGATGCCAGCTCCTTTCATTCAGTCAGTAGCTTCAAACATTTCTGGTATATGAATAACATGATGTTTTTCAATGGCAAAAATCAATGAATATTGTAAATGCACAAAGAGTAATTTCTCCGCATTGCAAGGTGCAATTCTGAAATTTTTTGCTTTTTCCTGCTCCTCTTAGCAGGATAAAGAAGATTCAAAGAGAGTGAGATGCCAGCTCCTTTCATTCAGTCAGTAGCTTCAATCATTTCTGGACGTTTTTCAATGGCAAAAATCAATGAATATTGTAAATGCACAAACAGTAATTTCTCCGCATTGCAAGGTGCAATTCTGAAATTTTTTGCTTTTTCCTGCTCCTCTTAGCATGATAAAGAAAATTCAAAGAGAGTGAGATGCCAGCTCCTTTCATTCAGTCAGTAGCTTCAATCATTTCTGGACGTTTTTCAATGGCAAAAATCAATGAATATTGTAAATGCACAAACAGTAATTTCTCCGCATTGCAAGGTGCAATTCTGAAATTTTTTGCTTTTTCCTGCTCCTCTTAGCATGATAAAGAAGATTCAAAGAGAGTGAGATGCCAGCTCCTTTCATTCAGTCAGTAGCTACAAACATTTCTGGTATATGAATAACATGATGTTTTTCAATGGCAAAAATCAATGAATATTGTAAATGCACAAACAGTAATTTCTCCGCATTGCAAGGTGCAATTCTGAAATTTTTTGCTTTTTCCTGCTCCTCTTAGCATGATAAAGAAGATTCAAAGAGAGTGAGATGCCAGCTCCTTTCATTCAGTCAGTAGCTTCAATCATTTCTGGACGTTTTTCAATGGCAAAAATCAATGAATATTGTAAATGCACAAACAGTAATTTCTCCGCATTGCAAGGTGCAATTCTGAAATTTTTTGCTTTTTCCTGCTCCTCTTAGCATGATAAAGAAGATTCAAAGAGAGTGAGATGCCAGCTCCTTTCATTCAGTCAGTAGCTTCAATCATTTCTGGACGTTTTTCAATGGCAAAAATCAATGAATATTGTAAATGCACAAACAGTAATTTCTCCGCATTGCAAGGTGCAATTCTGAAATTTTTTGCTTTTTCCTGCTCCTCTTAGCATGACAAAGAAGATTCAAAGAGAGTAAGATGCCAGCTCCTTTCATTCAGTCAGTAGCTTCAATCATTTCTGGTATATGAATAACATGATGTTTTTCAATGGCAAAAATCAATGAATATTGTAAATGCACAAACAGTAATTTCTCCGCATTGCAAGGTGCAATTCTGAAATTTTTTGCTTTTTCCTGCTCCTCTTAGCATGATAAAGAAGATTCAAAGAGAGTGAGATGCCAGCTCCTTTCATTCAGTCAGTAGCTTCAATCATTTCTGGACGTTTTTCAATGGCAAAAATCAATGAATATTGTAAATGCACAAACAGTAATTTCTCCGCATTGCAAGGTGCAATTCTGAAATTTTTTGCTTTTTCCTGCTCCTCTTAGCATGATAAAGAAGATTCAAAGAGAGTGAGATGCCAGCTCCTTTCATTCAGTCAGTAGCTTCAATCATTTCTGGACGTTTTTCAATGGCAAAAATCAATGAATATTGTAAATGCACAAACAGTAATTTCTCCGCATTGCAAGGTGCAATTCTGAAATTTTTTGCTTTTTCCTGCTCCTCTTAGCATGATAAAGAAGATTCAAAGAGAGTGAGATGCCAGCTCCTTTCATTCAGTCAGTAGCTACAAACATTTCTGGTATATGAATAACATGATGTTTTTCAATGGCAAAAATCAATGAATATTGTAAAAGCACAAACAGTAATTTCTCCGCATTGCAAGGTGCAATTCTGAAATTTTTTGCTTTTTCCTGCTCCTCTTAGCATGATAAAGAAGATTCAAAGAGAGTGAGATGCCAGCTCCTTTCATTCAGTCAGTAGCTTCAATCATTTCTGGACGTTTTTCAATGGCAAAAATCAATGAATATTGTAAATGCACAAACAGTAATTTCTCCGCATTGCAAGGTGCAATTCTGAAATTTTTTGCTTTTTCCTGCTCCTCTTAGCATGATAAAGAAGATTCAAAGAGAGTGAGATGCCAGCTCCTTTCATTCAGTCAGTAGCTTCAATCATTTCTGGTATATGAATAACATGATGTTTTTCAATGGCAAAAATCAATGAATATTGTAAATGCACAAACAGTAATTTCTCCGCATTGCAAGTTGCAATTCTGAAATTTTTTGCTTTTTCCTGCTCCTCTTAGCATGATAAAGAAGATTCAAAGAGAGTGAGATGCCAGCTCCTTTCATTCAGTCAGTAGCTTCAATCATTTCTGGACGTTTTTCAATGGTAAAAATCAATGAATATTGTAAATGCACAAACAGTAATTTCTCCGCATTGCAAGGTGCAATTCTGAAATTTTTTGCTTTTTCCTGCTCCTCTTAGCATGATAAAGAAGATTCAAAGAGAGTGAGATGCCAGCTCCTTTCATTCAGTCAGTAGCTTCAATCATTTCTGGACGTTTTTCAATGGCAAAAATCAATGAATATTGTAAATGCACAAACAGTAATTTCTCCGCATTGCAAGGTGCAATTCTGAAATTTTTTGCTTTTTCCTGCTCCTCTTAGCATGATAAAGAAGATTCAAAGAGAGTGAGATGCCAGCTCCTTTCATTCAGTCAGTAGCTTCAAACATTTCTGGTATATGAATAACATGATGTTTTTCAATGGCAAAAATCAATGAATATTGTAAAAGCACAAACAGTAATTTCTCCGCATTGCAAGGTGCAATTCTGAAATTTTTTGCTTTTTCCTGCTCCTCTTAGCATGATAAAGAAGATTCAAAGAGAGTGAGATGCCAGCTCCTTTCATTCAGTCAGTAGCTTCAATCATTTCTGGACGTTTTTCAATGGCAAAAATCAATGAATATTGTAAATGCACAAACAGTAATTTCTCCGCATTGCAAGGTGCAATTCTGAAATTTTTTGCTTTTTCCTGCTCCTCTTAGCATGATAAAGAAGATTCAAAGAGAGTGAGATGCCAGCTCCTTTCATTCAGTCAGTAGCTTCAATCATTTCTGGTATATGAATAACATGATGTTTTTCAATGGCAAAAATCAATGAATATTGTAAATGCACAAACAGTAATTTCTCCACATTGCAAGGTGCAATTCTGAAATTTTTTGCTTTTTCCTGCTCCTCTTAGCATGATAAAGAAGATTCAAAGAGAGTGAGATGCCAGCTCCTTTCATTCAGTCAGTAGCTTCAATCATTTCTGGACGTTTTTCAATGGCAAAAATCAATGAATATTGTAAATGCACAAACAGTAATTTCTCCGCATTGCAAGGTGCAATTCTGAAATTTTTTGCTTTTTCCTGCTCCTCTTAGCATGATAAAGAAGATTCAAAGAGAGCGAGATGCCAGCTCCTTTCATTCAGTCAGTAGCTTCAATCATTTCTGGTATATGAATAACATGATGTTTTTCAATGGCAAAAATCAATGAATATTGTAAATGCACAAACAGTAATTTCTCCGCATTGCAAGGTGCAATTCTGAAATTTTTTGCTTTTTCCTGCTCCTCTTAGCATGATAAAGAAGATTCAAAGAGAGTGAGATGCCAGCTCCTTTCATTCAGTCAGTAGCTTCAATCATTTCTGGACGTTTTTCAATGGCAAAAATCAATGAATATTGTAAATGCACAAACAGTAATTTCTCCGCATTGCAAGGTGCAATTCTGAAATTTTTTGCTTTTTCCTGCTCCTCTTAGCATGATAAAGAAGATTCAAAGAGAGTGAGATGCCAGCTCCTTTCATTCAGTCAGTAGCTTCAATCATTTCTGGACGTTTTTCAATGGCAAAAATCAATGAATATTGTAAATGCACAAACAGTAATTTCTCCGCATTGCAAGGTGCAATTCTGAAATTTTTTGCTTTTTCCTGCTCCTCTTAGCATGATAAAGAAGATTCAAAGAGAGTGAGATGCCAGCTCCTTTCATTCAGTCAGTAGCTTCAATCATTTCTGGTATATGAATAACATGATGTTTTTCAATGGCAAAAATCAATGAATATTGTAAATGCACAAACAGTAATTTCTCCGCATTGCAAGGTGCAATTCTGAAATTTTTTGCTTTTTCCTGCTCCTCTTAGCATGATAAAGAAGATTCAAAGAGAGTGAGATGCCAGCTCCTTTCATTCAGTCAGCAGCTTCAATCATTTCTGGACATTTTTCAATGGCAAAAATCAATGAATATTGTAAATGCACAAACAGTAATTTCTCCGCATTGCAAGGTGCAATTCTGAAATTTTTTGCTTTTTCCTGCTCCTCTTAGCATGATAAAGAAGATTCAAAGAGAGTGAGATGCCAGCTCCTTTCATTCAGTCAGTAGCTTCAAACATTTCTGGTATATGAATAACATGATGTTTTTCAATGGCAAAAATCAATGAATATTGTAAAAGCACAAACAGTAATTTCTCCGCATTGCAAGGTGCAATTCTGAAATTTTTTGCTTTTTCCTGCTCCTCTTAGCATGATAAAGAAGATTCAAAGAGAGTGAGATGCCAGCTCCTTTCATTCAGTCAGTAGCTTCAATCATTTCTGGACGTTTTTCAATGGCAAAAATCAATGAATATTGTAAATGCACAAACAGTAATTTCTCCGCATTGCAAGGTGCAATTCTGAAATTTTTTGCTTTTTCCTGCTCCTCTTAGCATGATAAAGAAGATTCAAAGAGAGTGAGATGCCAGCTCCTTTCATTCAGTCAGTAGCTTCAATCATTTCTGGTATATGAATAACATGATGTTTTTCAATGGCAAAAATCAATGAATATTGTAAATGCACAAACAGTAATTTCTCCGCATTGCAAGTTGCAATTCTGAAATTTTTTGCTTTTTCCTGCTCCTCTTAGCATGATAAAGAAGATTCAAAGAGAGTGAGATGCCAGCTCCTTTCATTCAGTCAGTAGCTTCAATTATTTCTGGACGTTTTTCAATGGCAAAAATCAATGAATATTGTAAATGCACAAACAGTAATTTCTCCGCATTGCAAGGTGCAATTCTGAAATTTTTTGCTTTTTCCTGCTCCTCTTAGCATGATAAAGAAGATTCAAAGAGAGTGAGATGCCAGCTCCTTTCATTCAGTCAGTTGCTTCAATCATTTCTGGACGTTTTTCAATGGCAAAAATCAATGAATATTGTAAATGCACAAACAGTAATTTCTCCGCATTGCAAGGTGCAATTCTGAAATTTTTTGCTTTTTCCTGCTCCTCTTAGCATGATAAAGAAGATTCAAAGAGAGTGAGATGCCAGCTCCTTTCATTCAGTCAGTAGCTTCAATCATTTCTGGATGTTTTTCAATGGCAAAAATCAATGAATATTGTAAATGCACAAACAGTAATTTCTCCGCATTGCAAGGTGCAATTCTGAAATTTCTTGCATTTTACTGCTCCTCAGCATGATAAAGAAGATTCAAAGAGAGTGAGATGCCAGCTCCTTTCATTCAGTCAGTAGCTTCAATCATTTCTGGACGTTTTTCAATGGCAAAAATCAATGAATATTGTAAATGCACAAACAGTAATTTCTCCGCATTGCAAGGTGCAATTCTGAAATTTTTTGCTTTTTCCTGCTCCTCTTAGCATGATAAAGAAGATTCAAAGAGAGTGAGATGCCAGCTCCTTTCATTCAGTCAGTAGCTTCAAACATTTCTGGTATATGAATAACATGATGTTTTTCAATGGCAAAAATCAATGAATATTGTAAATGCACAAACAGTAATTTCTCCGCATTGCAAGGTGCAATTCTGAAATTTTTTGCTTTTTCCTGCTCCTCTTAGCATGATAAAGAAGATTCAAAGAGAGTGAGATGCCAGCTCCTTTCATTCAGTCAGTAGCTTCAATCATTTCTGGACGTTTTTCAATGGCAAAAATCAATGAATATTGTAAATGCACAAACAGTAATTTCTCCGCATTGCAAGGTGCAATTCTGAAATTTTTTGCTTTTTCCTGCTCCTCTTAGCATGATAAAGAAGATTCAAAGAGAGTGAGATGCCAGCTCCTTTCATTCAGTCAGTAGCTTCAATCATTTCTGGACGTTTTTCAATGGCAAAAATCAATGAATATTGTAAATGCACAAACAGTAATTTCTCCGCATTGCAAGGTGCAATTCTGAAATTTTTTGCTTTTTCCTGCTCCTCTTAGCATGATAAAGAAGATTCAAAGAGAGTGAGATGCCAGCTCCTTTCATTCAGTCAGTAGCTTCAATCATTTCTGGACGTTTTTCAATGGCAAAAATCAATGAATATTGTAAATGCACAAACAGTAATTTCTCCGCATTGCAAGGTGCAATTCTGAAATTTTTTGCTTTTTCCTGCTCCTCTTAGCATGATAAAGAAGATTCAAAGAGAGTGAGATGCCAGTTCCTTTCATTCAGTCAGTAGCTTCAAACATTTCTGGTATATGAATAACATGATGTTTTTCAATGGCAAAAATCAATGAATATTGTAAAAGCACAAACAGTAATTTCTCCGCATTGCAAGGTGCAATTCTGAAATTTTTTGCTTTTTCCTGCTCCTCTTAGCATGATAAAGAAGATTCAAAGAGAGTGAGATGCCAGCTCCTTTCATTCAGTCAGTAGCTTCAATCATTTCTGGACGTTTTTCAATGGCAAAAATCAATGAATATTGTAAATGCACAAACAGTAATTTCTCCGCATTGCAAGGTGCAATTCTGAAATTTTTTGCTTTTTCCTGCTCCTCTTAGCATGATAAAGAAGATTCAAAGAGAGTGAGATGCCAGCTCCTTTCATTCAGTCAGTAGCTTCAATCATTTCTGGTATATGAATAACATGATGTTTTTCAATGGCAAAAATCAATGAATATTGTAAATGCACAAACAGTAATTTCTCCACATTGCAAGGTGCAATTCTGAAATTTTTTGCTTTTTCCTGCTCCTCTTAGCATGATAAAGAAGATTCAAAGAGAGTGAGATGCCAGCTCCTTTCATTCAGTCAGTAGCTTCAATCTCTTCTGGACGTTTTTCAATGGCAAAAATCAATGAATATTGTAAATTCACAAACAGTAATTTCTCCGCATTGCAAGGTGCAATTCTGAAATTTTTTGCTTTTTCCTGCTCCTCTTAGCATGATAAAGAAGATTCAAAGAGAGCGAGATGCCAGCTCCTTTCATTCAGTCAGTAGCTTCAATCATTTCTGGTATATGAATAACATGATGTTTTTCAATGGCAAAAATCAATGAATATTGTAAATGCACAAACAGTAATTTCTCCGCATTGCAAGGTGCAATTCTGAAATTTTTTGCTTTTTCCTGCTCCTCTTAGCATGATAAAGAAGATTCAAAGAGAGTGAGATGCCAGCTCCTTTCATTCAGTCAGTAGCTTCAATCATTTCTGGACGTTTTTCAATGGCAAAAATCAATGAATATTGTAAATGCACAAACAGTAATTTCTCCGCATTGCAAGGTGCAATTCTGAAATTTTTTGCTTTTTCCTGCTCCTCTTAGCATGATAAAGAAGATTCAAAGAGAGTGAGATGCCAGCTCCTTTCATTCAGTCAGTAGCTTCAAACATTTCTGGTATATGAATAACATGATGTTTTTCAATGGCAAAAATCAATGAATATTGTAAATGCACAAACAGTAATTTCTCCGCATTGCAAGGTGCAATTCTGAAATTTTTTGCTTTTTCCTGCTCCTCTTAGCATGATAAAGAAGATTCAAAGAGAGTGAGATGCCAGCTCCTTTCATTCAGTCAGTAGCTTCAATCATTTCTGGACGTTTTTCAATGGCAAAAATCAATGAATATTGTAAATGCACAAACAGTAATTTCTCCGCATTGCAAGGTGCAATTCTGAAATTTTTTGCTTTTTCCTGCTCCTCTTAGCATGATAAAGAAGATTCAAAGAGAGTGAGATGCCAGCTCCTTTCATTCAGTCAGTAGCTTCAATCATTTCTGGACGTTTTTCAATGGCAAAAATCAATGAATATTGTAAATGCACAAACAGTAATTTCTCCGCATTGCAAGGTGCAATTCTGAAATTTTTTGCTTTTTCCTGCTCCTCTTAGCATGATAAAGAAGATTCAAAGAGAGTGAGATGCCAGCTCCTTTCATTCAGTCAGTAGCTTCAATCATTTCTGGTATATGAATAACATGATGTTTTTCAATGGCAAAAATCAATGAATATTGTAAATGCACAAACAGTAATTTCTCCGCATTGCAAGTTGCAATTCTGAAATTTTTTGCTTTTTCCTGCTCCTCTTAGCATGATAAAGAAGATTCAAAGAGAGTGAGATGCCAGCTCCTTTCATTCAGTCAGTAGCTTCAATCATTTCTGGACGTTTTTCAATGGCAAAAATCAATGAATATTGTAAATGCACAAACAGTAATTTCTCCGCATTGCAAGGTGCAATTCTGAAATTTTTTGCTTTTTCCTGCTCCTCTTATCATGATAAAGAAGATTCAAAGAGAGTGAGATGCCAGCTCCTTTCATTCAGTCAGTAGCTTCAATCATTTCTGGACGTTTTTCAATGGCAAAAATCAATGAATATTGTAAATGCACAAACAGTAATTTCTCCGCATTGCAAGGTGCAATTCTGAAATTTTTTGCTTTTTCCTGCTCCTCTTAGCATGATAAAGAAGATTCAAAGAGAGTGAGATGCCAGCTCCTTTCATTCAGTCAGTAGCTTCAAACATTTCTGGTATATGAATAACATGATGTTTTTCAATGGCAAAAATCAATGAATATTGTAAAAGCACAAACAGTAATTTCTCCGCATTGCAAGGTGCAATTCTGAAATTTTTTGCTTTTTCCTGCTCCTCTTAGCATGATAAAGAAGATTCAAAGAGAGTGAGATGCCAGCTCCTTTCATTCAGTCAGTAGCTTCAATCATTTCTGGACGTTTTTCAATGGCAAAAATCAATGAATATTGTAAATGCACAAACAGTAATTTCTCCGCATTGCAAGGTGCAATTCTGAAATTTTTTGCTTTTTCCTGCTCCTCTTAGCATGATAAAGAAGATTCAAAGAGAGTGAGATGCCAGCTCCTTTCATTCAGTCAGTAGCTTCAATCATTTCTGGTATATGAATAACATGATGTTTTTCAATGGCAAAAATCAATGAATATTGTAAATGCACAAACAGTAATTTCTCCACATTGCAAGGTGCAATTCTGAAATTTTTTGCTTTTTCCTGCTCCTCTTAGCATGATAAAGAAGATTCAAAGAGAGTGAGATGCCAGCTCCTTTCATTCAGTCAGTAGCTTCAATCATTTCTGGACGTTTTTCAATGGCAAAAATCAATGAATATTGTAAATGCACAAACAGTAATTTCTCCGCATTGCAAGGTGCAATTCTGAAATTTTTTGCTTTTTCCTGCTCCTCTTAGCATGATAAAGAAGATTCAAAGAGAGCGAGATGCCAGCTCCTTTCATTCAGTCAGTAGCTTCAATCATTTCTGGTATATGAATAACATGATGTTTTTCAATGGCAAAAATCAATGAATATTGTAAATGCACAAACAGTAATTTCTCCGCATTGCAAGGTGCAATTCTGAAATTTTTTGCTTTTTCCTGCTCCTATAAGCATGATAAAGAAGATTCAAAGAGAGTGAGATGCCAGCTCCTTTCATTCAGTCAGTAGCTTCAATCATTTCTGGACGTTTTTCAATGGCAAAAATCAATGAATATTGTAAATGCACAAACAGTAATTTCTCCGCATTGCAAGGTGCAATTCTGAAATTTTTTGCTTTTTCCTGCTCCTCTTAGCATGATAAAGAAGATTCAAAGAGAGTGAGATGCCAGCTCCTTTCATTCAGTCAGTAGCTTCAAACATTTCTGGTATATGAATAACATGATGTTTTTCAATGGCAAAAATCAATGAATATTGTAAATGCACAAACAGTAATTTCTCCGCATTGCAAGGTGCAATTCTGAAATTTTTTGCTTTTTCCTGCTCCTCTTAGCATGATAAAGAAGATTCAAAGAGAGAGAGATGCCAGCTCCTTTCATTCAGTCAGTAGCTTCAATCATTTCTGGACGTTTTTCAATGGCAAAAATCAATGAATATTGTAAATGCACAAACAGTAATTTCTCCGCATTGCAAGGTGCAATTCTGAAATTTTTTGCTTTTTCCTGCTCCTCTTAGCATGATAAAGAAGATTCAAAGAGAGTGAGATGCCAGCTCCTTTCATTCAGTCAGTAGCTTCAATCATTTCTGGACGTTTTTCAATGGCAAAAATCAATGAATATTGTAAATGCACAAACAGTAATTTTTCCGCATTGCAAGGTGCAATTCTGAAATTTTTTGCTTTTTCCTGCTCCTCTTAGCATGATAAAGAAGATTCAAAGAGAGTGAGATGCCAGCTCCTTTCATTCAGTCAGTAGCTTCAATCATTTCTGGTATATGAATAACATGATGTTTTTCAATGGCAAAAATCAATGAATATTGTAAATGCACAAACAGTAATTTCTCCGCATTGCAAGGTGCAATTCTGAAATTTTTTGCTTTTTCCTGCTCCTCTTAGCATGATAAAGAAGATTCAAAGAGAGTGAGATGCCAGCTCCTTTCATTCAGTCAGCAGCTTCAATCATTTCTGGACATTTTTCAATGGCAAAAATCAATGAATATTGTAAATGCACAAACAGTAATTTCTCCGCATTGCAAGGTGCAATTCTGAAATTTTTTGCTTTTTCCTGCTCCTCTTAGCATGATAAAGAAGATTCAAAGAGAGTGAGATGCCAGCTCCTTTCATTCAGTCAGTAGCTTCAAACATTTCTGGTATATGAATAACATGATGTTTTTCAATGGCAAAAATCAATGAATATTGTAAAAGCACAAACAGTAATTTCTCCGCATTGCAAGGTGCAATTCTGAAATTTTTTGCTTTTTCCTGCTCCTCTTAGCATGATAAAGAAGATTCAAAGAGAGTGAGATGCCAGCTCCTTTCATTCAGTCAGTAGCTTCAATCATTTCTGGACGTTTTTCAATGGCAAAAATCAATGAATATTGTAAATGCACAAACAGTAATTTCTCCGCATTGCAAGGTGCAATTCTGAAATTTTTTGCTTTTTCCTGCTCCTCTTAGCATGATAAAGAAGATTCAAAGAGAGTGAGATGCCAGCTCCTTTCATTCAGTCAGTAGCTTCAATCATTTCTGGTATATGAATAACATGATGTTTTTCAATGGCAAAAATCAATGAATATTGTAAATGCACAAACAGTAATTTTTCCGCATTGCAAGTTGCAATTCTGAAATTTTTTGCTTTTTCCTGCTCCTCTTAGCATGATAAAGAAGATTCAAAGAGAGTGAGATGCCAGCTCCTTTCATTCAGTCAGTAGCTTCAATTATTTCTGGACGTTTTTCAATGGCAAAAATCAATGAATATTGTAAATGCACAAACAGTAATTTCTCCGCATTGCAAGGTGCAATTCTGAAATTTTTTGCTTTTTCCTGCTCCTCTTAGCATGATAAAGAAGATTCAAAGAGAGTGAGATGCCAGCTCCTTTCATTCAGTCAGTTGCTTCAATCATTTCTGGACGTTTTTCAATGGCAAAAATCAATGAATATTGTAAATGCACAAACAGTAATTTCTCCGCATTGCAAGGTGCAATTCTGAAATTTTTTGCTTTTTCCTGCTCCTCTTAGCATGATAAAGAAGATTCAAAGAGAGTGAGATGCCAGCTCCTTTCATTCAGTCAGTAGCTTCAATCATTTCTGGACGTTTTTCAATGGCAAAAATCAATGAATATTGTAAATGCACAAACAGTAATTTCTCCGCATTGCAAGGTGCAATTCTGAAATTTTTTGCTTTTTCCTGCTCCTCTTTGCATGATAAAGAAGATTCAAAGAGAGTGAGATGCCAGCTCCTTTCATTCAGTCAGTAGCTTCAATCATTTCTGGTATATGAATAACATGATGTTTTTCAATGGCAAAAATCAATGAATATTGTAAATGCACAAACAGTAATTTCTCCGCATTGCAAGGTGCAATTCTGAAATTTTTGGCTTTTTCCTGCTCCTCTTAGCATGATAAAGAAGATTCAAAGAGAGTGAGATGCCAGCTCCTTTCATTCAGTCAGTAGCTTCAATCATTTCTGGATGTTTTTCAATGGCAAAAATCAATGAATATTGTAAATGCACAAACAGTAATTTCTCCGCATTGCAAGGTGCAATTCTGAAATTTCTTGCATTTTCCTGCTCCTCTTAGCATGATAAAGAAGATTCAAAGAGAGTGAGATGCCAGCTCCTTTCATTCAGTCAGTAGCTTCAATCATTTCTGGACGTTTTTCAATGGCAAAAATCAATGAATATTGTAAATGCACAAACAGTAATTTCTCCGCATTGCAAGGTGCAATTCTGAAATTTTTTGCTTTTTCCTGCTCCTCTTAGCATGATAAAGAAGATTCAAAGAGAGTGAGATGCCAGCTCCTTTCATTCAGTCAGTAGCTTCAAACATTTCTGGTATATGAATAACATGATGTTTTTCAATGGCAAAAATCAATGAATATTGTAAATGCACAAACAGTAATTTCTCCGCATTGCAAGGTGCAATTCTGAAATTTTTTGCTTTTTCCTGCTCCTCTTAGCATGATAAAGAAGATTCAAAGAGAGTGAGATGCCAGCTCCTTTCATTCAGTCAGTAGCTTCAATCATTTCTGGACGTTTTTCAATGGCAAAAATCAATGAATATTGTAAATGCACAAACAGTAATTTCTCCGCATTGCAAGGTGCAATTCTGAAATTTTTTGCTTTTTCCTGCTCCTCTTAGCATGATAAAGAAGATTCAAAGAGAGTGAGATGCCAGCTTCTTTCATTCAGTCAGTAGCTTCAAACATTTCTGGGATATGAATAACATGATGTTTTTCAATGGCAAAAATTAATGAATATTGTAAATGCACAAACAGTAATTTCTCCGCATTGCAAGGTGCAATTCTGAAATTTTTTGCTTTTTCCTGCTCCTCTTAGCATGATAAAGAAGATTCAAAGAGAGTGAGATGCCAGCTCCTTTCATTCAGTCAGTAGCTTCAATCATTTCTGGACGTTTTTCAATGGCAAAAATCAATGAATATTGTAAATGCACAAACAGTAATTTCTCCGCATTGCAAGGTGCAATTCTGAAATTTTTTGCTTTTTCCTGCTCCTCTTAGCATGATAAAGAAGATTCAAAGAGAGTGAGATGCCAGCTCCTTTCATTCAGTCAGTAGCTTCAATCATTTCTGGACGTTTTTCAATGGCAAAAATCAATGAATATTGTAAATGCACAAACAGTAATTTCTCCGCATTGCAAGGTGCAATTCTGAAATAAATTTTTTGCTTTTTCCTGCTCCTCTTAGCATGATAAAGAAGATTCAAAGAGAGTGAGATGCCAGCTCCTTTCATTCAGTCAGTAGCTTCAATCATTTCTGGTATATGAATAACATGATGTTTTTCAATGGCAAAAATCAATGAATATTGTAAATGCACAAACAGTAATTTCTCCGCATTGCAAGTTGCAATTCTGAAATTTTTTGCTTTTTCCTGCTCCTCTTAGCATGATAAAGAAGATTCAAAGAGAGTGAGATGCCAGCTCCTTTCATTCAGTCAGTAGCTTCAATCATTTCTGGACGTTTTTCAATGGCAAAAATCAATGAATATTGTAAATGCACAAACAGTAATTTCTCCGCATTGCAAGGTGCAATTCTGAAATTTTTTGCTTTTTCCTGCTCCTCTTAGCATGATAAAGAAGATTCAAAGAGAGTGAGATGCCAGCTCCTTTCATTCAGTCAGTAGCTTCAATCATTTCTGGACGTTTTTCAATGGCAAAAATCAATGAATATTGTAAATGCACAAACAGTAATTTCTCCGCATTGCAAGGTGCAATTCTGAAATTTTTTGCTTTTTCCTGCTCCTCTTAGCATGATAAAGAAGATTCAAAGAGAGTGAGATGCCAGCTCCTTTCATTCAGTCAGTAGCTTCAAACATTTCTGGTATATGAATAACATGATGTTTTTCAATGGCAAAAATCAATGAATATTGTAAAAGCACAAACAGTAATTTCTCCGCATTGCAAGGTGCAATTCTGAAATTTTTTGCTTTTTCCTGCTCCTCTTAGCATGATAAAGAAGATTCAAAGAGAGTGAGATGCCAGCTCCTTTCATTCAGTCAGTAGCTTCAATCATTTCTGGACGTTTTTCAATGGCAAAAATCAATGAATATTGTAAATGCACAAACAGTAATTTCTCCGCATTGCAAGGTGCAATTCTGAAATTTTTTGCTTTTTCCTGCTCCTCTTAGCATGATAAAGAAGATTCAAAGAGAGTGAGATGCCAGCTCCTTTCATTCAGTCAGTAGCTTCAATCATTTCTGGTATATGAATAACATGATGTTTTTCAATGGCAAAAATCAATGAATATTGTAAATGCACAAACAGTAATTTCTCCACATTGCAAGGTGCAATTCTGAAATTTTTTGCTTTTTCCTGCTCCTCTTAGCATGATAAAGAAGATTCAAAGAGAGTGAGATGCCAGCTCCTTTCATTCAGTCAGTAGCTTCAATCTCTTCTGGACGTTTTTCAATGGCAAAAATCAATGAATATTGTAAATGCACAAACAGTAATTTCTCCGCATTGCAAGGTGCAATTCTGAAATTTTTTGCTTTTTCCTGCTCCTCTTAGCATGATAAAGAAGATTCAAAGAGAGCGAGATGCCAGCTCCTTTCATTCAGTCAGTAGCTTCAATCATTTCTGGTATATGAATAACATGATGTTTTTCAATGGCAAAAATCAATGAATATTGTAAATGCACAAACAGTAATTTCTCCGCATTGCAAGGTGCAATTCTGAAATTTTTTGCTTTTTCCTGCTCCTCTTAGCATGATAAAGAAGATTCAAAGAGAGTGAGATGCCAGCTCCTTTCATTCAGTCAGTAGCTTCAATCATTTCTGGACGTTTTTCAATGGCAAAAATCAATGAATATTGTAAATGCACAAACAGTAATTTCTCCGCATTGCAAGGTGCAATTCTGAAATTTTTTGCTTTTTCCTGCTCCTCTTAGCATGATAAAGAAGATTCAAAGAGAGTGAGATGCCAGCTCCTTTCATTCAGTCAGTAGCTTCAAACATTTCTGGTATATGAATAACATGATGTTTTTCAATGGCAAAAATCAATGAATATTGTAAATGCACAAACAGTAATTTCTCCGCATTGCAAGGTGCAATTCTGAAATTTTTTGCTTTTTCCTGCTCCTCTTAGCATGATAAAGAAGATTCAAAGAGAGTGAGATGCCAGCTCCTTTCATTCAGTCAGTAGCTTCAATCATTTCTGGACGTTTTTCAATGGCAAAAATCAATGAATATTGTAAATGCACAAACAGTAATTTCTCCGCATTGCAAGGTGCAATTCTGAAATTTTTTGCTTTTTCCTGCTCCTCTTAGCATGATAAAGAAGATTCAAAGAGAGTGAGATGCCAGCTCCTTTCATTCAGTCAGTAGCTTCAATCATTTCTGGACGTTTTTCAATGGCAAAAATCAATGAATATTGTAAATGCACAAACAGTAATTTCTCCGCATTGCAAGGTGCAATTCTGAAATTTTTTGCTTTTTCCTGCTCCTCTTAGCATGATAAAGAAGATTCAAAGAGAGTGAGATGCCAGCTCCTTTCATTCAGTCAGTAGCTTCAATCATTTCTGGTATATGAATAACATGATGTTTTTCAATGGCAAAAATCAATGAATATTGTAAATGCACAAACAGTAATTTCTCCGCATTGCAAGGTGCAATTCGGAAATTTTTTGCTTTTTCCTGCTCCTCTTAGCATGATAAAGAAGATTCAAAGAGAGTGAGATGCCAGCTCCTTTCATTCAGTCAGCAGCTTCAATCATTTCTGGACATTTTTCCATGGCAAAAATCAATGAATATTGTAAATGCACAAACAGTAATTTCTCCGCATTGCAAGGTGCAATTCTGAAATGTTTTGCTTTTTCCTGCTCCTCTTAGCATGATAAAGAAGATTCAAAGAGAGTGAGATGCCAGCTCCTTTCATTCAGTCAGTAGCTTCAAACATTTCTGGTATATGAATAACATGATGTGTTTCAATGGCAAAAATCAATGAATATTGTAAAAGCACAAACAGTAATTTCTCCGCATTGCAAGGTGCAATTCTGAAATTTTTTGCTTTTTCCTGCTCCTCTTAGCATGATAAAGAAGATTCAAAGAGAGTGAGATGCCAGCTCCTTTCATTCAGTCAGTAGCTTCAATCATTTCTGGACGTTTTTCAATGGCAAAAATCAATGAATATTGTAAATGCACAAACAGTAATTTCTCCGCATTGCAAGGTGCCATTCTGAAATTTTTTGCTTTTTCCTGCTCCTCTTAGCATGATAAAGAAGATTCAAAGAGAGTGAGATTCCAGCTCCTTTCATTCAGTCAGTAGCTTCAATCATTTCTGGTATATGAATAACATGATGTTTTTCAATGGCAAAAATCAATGAATATTGTAAATGCACAAACAGTAATTTCTCCGCATTGCAAGTTGCAATTCTGAAATTTTTTGCTTTTTCCTGCTCCTCTTAGCATGATAAAGAAGATTCAAAGAGAGTGAGATGCCAGCTCCTTTCATTCAGTCAGTAGCTTCAATTATTTCTGGACGTTTTTCAATGGCAAAAATCAATGAATATTGTAAATGCACAAACAGTAATTTCTCCGCATTGCAAGGTGCAATTCTGAAATTTTTTGCTTTTTCCTGCTCCTCTTAGCATGATAAAGAAGATTCAAAGAGAGTGAGATGCCAGCTCCTTTCATTCAGTCAGTTGCTTCAATCATTTCTGGACGTTTTTCAATGGCAAAAATCAGTGAATATTGTAAATGCACAAACAGTAATTTCTCCGCATTGCAAGGTGCAATTCTGAAATTTTTTGCTTTTTCCTGCTCCTCTTAGCATGATAAAGAAGATTCAAAGAGAGTGAGATGCCAGCTCCTTTCATTCAGTCAGTAGCTTCAATCATTTCTGGACGTTTTTCAATGGCAAAAATCAATGAATATTGTAAATGCACAAACAGTAATTTCTCCGCATTGCAAGGTGCAATTCTGAAATTTTTTGCTTTTTCCTGCTCCTCTTTGCATGATAAAGAAGATTCAAAGAGAGTGAGATGCCAGCTCCTTTCATTCAGTCAGTAGCTTCAATCATTTCTGGTATATGAATAACATGATGTTTTTCAATGGCAAAAATCAATGAATATTGTAAATGCACAAACAGTAATTTCTCCGCATTGCAAGGTGCAATTCTGAAATTTTTGGCTTTTTCCTGCTCCTCTTAGCATGATAAAGAAGATTCAAAGAGAGTGAGATGCCAGCTCCTTTCATTCAGTCAGTAGCTTCAATCATTTCTGGATGTTTTTCAATGGCAAAAATTAATGAATATTGTAAATGCACAAACAGTAATTTCTCCGCATTGCAAGGTGCAATTCTGAAATTTCTTGCATTTTCCTGCTCCTCTTAGCATGATAAAGAAGATTCAAAGAGAGTGAGATGCCAGCTCCTTTCATTCAGTCAGTAGCTTCAATCATTTCTGGACGTTTTTCAATGGCAAAAATCAATGAATATTGTAAATGCACAAACAGTAATTTCTCCGCATTGCAAGGTGCAATTCTGAAATTTTTTGCTTTTTCCTGCTCCTCTTAGCATGATAAAGAAGATTCAAAGAGAGTGCGATGCCAGCTCCTTTCATTCAGTCAGTAGCTTCAAACATTTCTGGTATATGAATAACATGATGTTTTTCAATGGCAAAAATCAATGAATATTGTAAATGCACAAACAGTAATTTCTCCGCATTGCAAGGTGCAATTCTGAAATTTTTTGCTTTTTCCTGCTCCTCTTAGCATGATAAAGAAGATTCAAAGAGAGTGAGATGCCAGCTCCTTTCATTCAGTCAGTTGCTTCAATCATTTCTGGACGTTTTTCAATGGCAAAAATCAGTGAATATTGTAAATGCACAAACAGTAATTTCTCCGCATTGCAAGGTGCAATTCTGAAATTTTTTGCTTTTTCCTGCTCCTCTTAGCATGATAAAGAAGATTCAAAGAGAGTGAGATGCCAGCTCCTTTCATTCAGTCAGTAGCTTCAATCATTTCTGGACGTTTTTCAATGGCAAAAATCAATGAATATTGTAAATGCACAAACAGTAATTTCTCCGCATTGCAAGGTGCAATTCTGAAATTTTTTGCTTTTTCCTGCTCCTCTTTGCATGATAAAGAAGATTCAAAGAGAGTGAGATGCCAGCTCCTTTCATTCAGTCAGTAGCTTCAATCATTTCTGGTATATGAATAACATGATGTTTTTCAATGGCAAAAATCAATGAATATTGTAAATGCACAAACAGTAATTTCTCCGCATTGCAAGGTGCAATTCTGAAATTTTTGGCTTTTTCCTGCTCCTCTTAGCATGATAAAGAAGATTCAAAGAGAGTGAGATGCCAGCTCCTTTCATTCAGTCAGTAGCTTCAATCATTTCTGGATGTTTTTCAATGGCAAAAATCAATGAATATTGTAAATGCACAAACAGTAATTTCTCCGCATTGCAAGGTGCAATTCTGAAATTTCTTGCATTTTCCTGCTCCTCTTAGCATGATAAAGAAGATTCAAAGAGAGTGAGATGCCAGCTCCTTTCATTCAGTCAGTAGCTTCAATCATTTCTGGACGTTTTTCAATGGCAAAAATCAATGAATATTGTAAATGCACAAACAGTAATTTCTCCGCATTGCAAGGTGCAATTCTGAAATTTTTTGCTTTTTCCTGCTCCTCTTAGCATGATAAAGAAGATTCAAAGAGAGTGCGATGCCAGCTCCTTTCATTCAGTCAGTAGCTTCAAACATTTCTGGTATATGAATAACATGATGTTTTTCAATGGCAAAAATCAATGAATATTGTAAATGCACAAACAGTAATTTCTCCGCATTGCAAGGTGCAATTCTGAAATTTTTTGCTTTTTCCTGCTCCTCTTAGCATGATAAAGAAGATTCAAAGAGAGTGAGATGCCAGCTCCTTTCATTCAGTCAGTAGCTTCAATCATTTCTGGTATATGAATAACATGATGTTTTTCAATGGCAAAAATCAATGAATATTGTAAATGCACAAACAGTAATTTCTCCGCATTGCAAGTTGCAATTCTGAAATTTTTTGCTTTTTCCTGCTCCTCTTAGCATGATAAAGAAGATTCAAAGAGAGTGAGATGCCAGCTCCTTTCATTCAGTCAGTAGCTTCAATCATTTCTGGACGTTTTTCAATGGCAAAAATCAATGAATATTGTAAATGCACAAACAGTAATTTCTCCGCATTGCAAGGTGCAATTCTGAAATTTTTTGCTTTTTCCTGCTCCTCTTAGCATGATAAAGAAGATTCAAAGAGAGTGAGATGCCAGCTCCTTTCATTCAGTCAGTAGCTTCAATCATTTCTGGACGTTTTTCAATGGCAAAAATCAATGAATATTGTAAATGCACAAACAGTAATTTCTCCGCATTGCAAGGTGCAATTCTGAAATTTTTTGCTTTTTCCTGCTCCTCTTAGCATGATAAAGAAGATTCAAAGAGAGTGAGATGCCAGCTCCTTTCATTCAGTCAGTAGCTTCAATCATTTCTGGTATATGAATAACATGATGTTTTTCAATGGCAAAAATCAATGAATATTGTAAATGCACAAACAGTAATTTCTCCACATTGCAAGGTGCAATTCTGAAATTTTTTGCTTTTTCCTGCTCCTCTTAGCATGATAAAGAAGATTCAAAGAGAGTGAGATGCCAGCTCCTTTCATTCAGTCAGTAGCTTCAATCATTTCTGGACGTTTTTCAATGGCAAAAATCAATGAATATTGTAAATGCACAAACAGTAATTTCTCCGCATTGCAAGGTGCAATTCTGAAATTTTTTGCTTTTTCCTGCTCCTCTTAGCATGATAAAGAAGATTCAAAGAGAGCGAGATGCCAGCTCCTTTCATTCAGTCAGTAGCTTCAATCATTTCTGGTATATGAATAACATGATGTTTTTCAATGGCAAAAATCAATGAATATTGTAAATGCACAAACAGTAATTTCTCCGCATTGCAAGGTGCAATTCTGAAATTTTTTGCTTTTTCCTGCTCCTCTTAGCATGATAAAGAAGATTCAAAGAGAGTGAGATGCCAGCTCCTTTCATTCAGTCAGTAGCTTCAATCATTTCTGGACGTTTTTCAATGGCAAAAATCAATGAATATTGTAAATGCACAAACAGTAATTTCTCCGCATTGCAAGGTGCAATTCTGAAATTTTTTGCTTTTTCCTGCTCCTCTTAGCATGATAAAGAAGATTCAAAGAGAGTGAGATGCCAGCTCCTTTCATTCAGTCAGTAGCTTCAAACATTTCTGGTATATGAATAACATGATGTTTTTCAATGGCAAAAATCAATGAATATTGTAAATGCACAAACAGTAATTTCTCCGCATTGCAAGTTGCAATTCTGAAATTTTTTGCTTTTTCCTGCTCCTCTTAGCATGATAAAGAAGATTCAAAGAGAGTGAGATGCCAGCTCCTTTCATTCAGTCAGTAGCTTCAATTATTTCTGGACGTTTTTCAATGGCAAAAATCAATGAATATTGTAAATGCACAAACAGTAATTTCTCCGCATTGCAAGGTGCAATTCTGAAATTTTTTGCTTTTTCCTGCTCCTCTTAGCATGATAAAGAAGATTCAAAGAGAGTGAGATGCCAGCTCTTTTCATTCAGTCAGTTGCTTCAATCATTTCTGGACGTTTTTCAATGGCAAAAATCAGTGAATATTGTAAATGCACAAACAGTAATTTCTCCGCATTGCAAGGTGCAATTCTGAAATTTTTTGCTTTTTCCTGCTCCTCTTAGCATGATAAAGAAGATTCAAAGAGAGTGAGATGCCAGCTCCTTTCATTCAGTCAGTAGCTTCAATCATTTCTGGACGTTTTTCAATGGCAAAAATCAATGAATATTGTAAATGCACAAACAGTAATTTCTCCGCATTGCAAGGTGCAATTCTGAAATTTTTTGCTTTTTCCTGCTCCTCTTTGCATGATAAAGAAGATTCAAAGAGAGTGAGATGCCAGCTCCTTTCATTCAGTCAGTAGCTTCAATCATTTCTGGTATATGAATAACATGATGTTTTTCAATGGCAAAAATCAATGAATATTGTAAATGCACAAACAGTAATTTCTCCGCATTGCAAGGTGCAATTCTGAAATTTTTGGCTTTTTCCTGCTCCTCTTAGCATGATAAAGAAGATTCAAAGAGAGTGAGATGCCAGCTCCTTTCATTCAGTCAGTAGCTTCAATCATTTCTGGATGTTTTTCAATGGCAAAAATCAATGAATATTGTAAATGCACAAACAGTAATTTCTCCGCATTGCAAGGTGCAATTCTGAAATTTCTTGCATTTTCCTGCTCCTCTTAGCATGATAAAGAAGATTCAAAGAGAGTGAGATGCCAGCTCCTTTCATTCAGTCAGTAGCTTCAATCATTTCTGGACGTTTTTCAATGGCAAAAATCAATGAATATTGTAAATGCACAAACAGTAATTTCTCCGCATTGCAAGGTGCAATTCTGAAATTTTTTGCTTTTTCCTGCTCCTCTTAGCATGATAAAGAAGATTCAAAGAGAGTGCGATGCCAGCTCCTTTCATTCAGTCAGTAGCTTCAAACATTTCTGGTATATGAATAACATGATGTTTTTCAATGGCAAAAATCAATGAATATTGTAAATGCACAAACAGTAATTTCTCCGCATTGCAAGGTGCAATTCTGAAATTTTTTGCTTTTTCCTGCTCCTCTTAGCATGATAAAGAAGATTCAAAGAGAGTGAGATGCCAGCTCCTTTCATTCAGTCAGTAGCTTCAATCATTTCTGGTATATGAATAACATGATGTTTTTCAATGGCAAAAATCAATGAATATTGTAAATGCACAAACAGTAATTTCTCCGCATTGCAAGTTGCAATTCTGAAATTTTTTGCTTTTTCCTGCTCCTCTTAGCATGATAAAGAAGATTCAAAGAGAGTGAGATGCCAGCTCCTTTCATTCAGTCAGTAGCTTCAATCATTTCTGGACGTTTTTCAATGGCAAAAATCAATGCATATTGTAAATGCACAAACAGTAATTTCTCCGCATTGCAAGGTGCAATTCTGAAATTTTTTGCTTTTTCCTGCTCCTCTTAGCATGATAAAGAAGATTCAAAGAGAGTGAGATGCCAGCTCCTTTCATTCAGTCAGTAGCTTCATTCATTTCTGGTATATGAATAACATGATGTTTTTCAATGGCAAAAATCAATGAATATTGTAAATGCACAAACAGTAATTTCTCCACATTGCAAGGTGCAATTCTGAAATTTTTTGCTTTTTCCTGCTCCTCTTAGCATGATAAAGAAGATTCAAAGAGAGTGAGATGCCAGCTCCTTTCATTCAGTCAGTAGCTTCAATCATTTCTGGACGTTTTTCAATGGCAAAAATCAATGAATATTGTAAATGCACAAACAGTAATTTCTCCGCATTGCAAGGTGCAATTCTGAAATTTTTTGCTTTTTCCTGCTCCTCTTAGCATGATAAAGAAGATTCAAAGAGAGCGAGATGCCAGCTCCTTTCATTCAGTCAGTAGCTTCAATCATTTCTGGTATATGAATAACATGATGTTTTTCAATGGCAAAAATCAATGAATATTGTAAATGCACAAACAGTAATTTCTCCGCATTGCAAGGTGCAATTCTGAAATTTTTTGCTTTTTCCTGCTCCTCTTAGCATGATAAAGAAGATTCAAAGAGAGTGAGATGCCAGCTCCTTTCATTCAGTCAGTAGCTTCAATCATTTCTGGACGTTTTTCAATGGCAAAAATCAATGAATATTGTAAATGCACAAACAGTAATTTCTCCGCATTGCAAGGTGCAATTCTGAAATTTTTTGCTTTTTCCTGCTCCTCTTAGCATGATAAAGAAGATTCAAAGAGAGTGAGATGCCAGCTCCTTTCATTCAGTCAGTAGCTTCAAACATTTCTGGTATATGAATAACATGATGTTTTTCAATGGCAAAAATCAATGAATATTGTAAATGCACAAACAGTAATTTCTCCGCATTGCAAGGTGCAATTCTGAAATTTTTTGCTTTTTCCTGCTCCTCTTAGCATGGTAAAGAAGATTCAAAGAGAGTGAGATGCCAGCTCCTTTCATTCAGTCAGTAGCTTCAATCATTTCTGGACGTTTTTCAATGGCAAAAATCAATGAATATTGTAAATGCACAAACAGTAATTTCTCCGCATTGCAAGGTGCAATTCTGAAATTTTTTGCTTTTTCCTGCTCCTCTTAGCATGATAAAGAAGATTCAAAGAGAGTGAGATGCCAGCTCCTTTCATTCAGTCAGTAGCTTCAATCATTTCTGGACGTTTTTCAATGGCAAAAATCAATGAATATTGTAAATGCACAAACAGTAATTTCTCCGCATTGCAAGGTGCAATTCTGAAATTTTTTGCTTTTTCCTGCTCCTCTTAGCATGATAAAGAAGATTCAAAGAGAGTGAGATGCCAGCTCCTTTCATTCAGTCAGTAGCTTCAATCATTTCTGGTATATGAATAACATGATGTTTTTCAATGGCAAAAATCAATGAATATTGTAAATGCACAAACAGTAATTTCTCCGCATTGCAAGGTGCAATTCGGAAATTTTTTGCTTTTTCCTGCTCCTCTTAGCATGATAAAGAATATTCAAAGAGAGTGAGATGCCAGCTCCTTTCATTCAGTCAGCAGCTTCAATCATTTCTGGACATTTTTCAATGGCAAAAATCAATGAATATTGTAAATGCACAAACAGTAATTTCTCCGCATTGCAAGGTGCAATTCTGAAATTTTTTGCTTTTTCCTGCTCCTCTTAGCATGATAAAGAAGATTCAAAGAGAGTGAGATGCCAGCTCCTTTCATTCAGTCAGTAGCTTCAAACATTTCTGGTATATGAATAACATGATGTTTTTCAATGGCAAAAATCAATGAATATTGTAAAAGCACAAACAGTAATTTCTCCGCATTGCAAGGTGCAATTCTGAAATTTTTTGCTTTTTCCTGCTCCTCTTAGCATGATAAAGAAGATTCAAAGAGAGTGAGATGCCAGCTCCTTTCATTCAGTCAGTAGCTTCAATCATTTCTGGACGTTTTTCAATGGCAAAAATCAATGAATATTGTAAATGCACAAACAGTAATTTCTCCGCATTGCAAGGTGCAATTCTGAAATTTTTTGCTTTTTCCTGCTCCTCTTAGCATGATAAAGAAGATTCAAAGAGAGTGAGATGCCAGCTCCTTTCATTCAGTCAGTAGCTTCAATCATTTCTGGTATATGAATAACATGATGTTTTTCAATGGCAAAAATCAATGAATATTGTAAATGCACAAACAGTAATTTCTCCGCATTGCAAGTTGCAATTCTGAAATTTTTTGCTTTTTCCTGCTCCTCTTAGCATGATAAAGAAGATTCAAAGAGAGTGAGATGCCAGCTCCTTTCATTCAGTCAGTAGCTTCAATTATTTCTGGACGTTTTTCAATGGCAAAAATCAATGAATATTGTAAATGCACAAACAGTAATTTCTCCGCATTGCAAGGTGCAATTCTGAAATTTTTTGCTTTTTCCTGCTCCTCTTAGCATGATAAAGAAGATTCAAAGAGAGTGAGATGCCAGCTCCTTTCATTCAGTCAGTTGCTTCAATCATTTCTGGACGTTTTTCAATGGCAAAAATCAGTGAATATTGTAAATGCACAAACAGTAATTTCTCCGCATTGCAAGGTGCAATTCTGAAATTTTTTGCTTTTTCCTGCTCCTCTTAGCATGATAAAGAAGATTCAAAGAGAGTGAGATGCCAGCTCCTTTCATTCAGTCAGTAGCTTCAATCATTTCTGGATGTTTTTCAATGGCAAAAATCAATGAATATTGTAAATGCACAAACAGTAATTTCTCCGCATTGCAAGGTGCAATTCTGAAATTTTTTGCTTTTTCCTGCTCCTCTTTGCATGATAAAGAAGATTCAAAGAGAGTGAGATGCCAGCTCCTTTCATTCAGTCAGTAGCTTCAATCATTTCTGGTATATGAATAACATGATGTTTTTCAATGGCAAAAATCAATGAATATTGTAAATGCACAAACAGTAATTTCTCCGCATTGCAAGGTGCAATTCTGAAATTTTTGGCTTTTTCCTGCTCCTCTTAGCATGATAAAGAAGATTCAAAGAGAGTGAGATGCCAGCTCCTTTCATTCAGTCAGTAGCTTCAATCATTTCTGGATGTTTTTCAATGGCAAAAATCAATGAATATTGTAAATGCACAAACAGTAATTTCTCCGCATTGCAAGGTGCAATTCTGAAATTTCTTGCATTTTCCTGCTCCTCTTAGCATGATAAAGAAGATTCAAAGAGAGTGAGATGCCAGCTCCTTTCATTCAGTCAGTAGCTTCAATCATTTCTGGACGTTTTTCAATGGCAAAAATCAATGAATATTGTAAATGCACAAACAGTAATTTCTCCGCATTGCAAGGTGCAATTCTGAAATTTTTTGCTTTTTCCTGCTCCTCTTAGCATGATAAAGAAGATTCAAAGAGAGTGAGATGCCAGCTCCTTTCATTCAGTCAGTAGCTTCAAACATTTCTGGTATATGAATAACATGATGTTTTTCAATGGCAAAAATCAATGAATATTGTAAATGCACAAACAGTAATTTCTCCGCATTGCAAGGTGCAATTCTGAAATTTTTTGCTTTTTCCTGCTCCTCTTAGCATGATAAAGAAGATTCAAAGAGAGTGAGATGCCAGCTCCTTTCATTCAGTCAGTAGCTTCAATCATTTCTGGACGTTTTTCAATGGCAAAAATCAATGAATATTGTAAATGCACAAACAGTAATTTCTCCGCATTGCAAGGTGCAATTCTGAAATTTTTTGCTTTTTCCTGCTCCTCTTAGCATGATAAAGAAGATTCAAAGAGAGTGAGATGCCAGCTCCTTTCATTCAGTCAGTAGCTTCAATCATTTCTGGACGTTTTTCAATGGCAAAAATCAATGAATATTGTAAATGCACAAACAGTAATTTCTCCGCATTGCAAGGTGCAATTCTGAAATTTTTTGCTTTTTCCTGCTCCTCTTAGCATGATAAAGAAGATTCAAAGAGAGTGAGATGCCAGCTCCTTTCATTCAGTCAGTAGCTTCAATCATTTCTGGTATATGAATAACATGATGTTTTTCAATGGCAAAAATCAATGAATATTGTAAATGCACAAACAGTAATTTCTCCGCATTGCAAGTTGCAATTCTGAAATTTTTTGCTTTTTCCTGCTCCTCTTAGCATGATAAAGAAGATTCAAAGAGAGTGAGATTCCAGCTCCTTTCATTCAGTCAGTAGCTTCAATCATTTCTGGACATTTTTCAATGGCAAAAATCAATGAATATTGTAAATGCACAAACAGTAATTTCTCCGCATTGCAAGGTGCAATTCTGAAATTTTTTGCTTTTTCCTGCTCCTCTTAGCATGATAAAGAAGATTCAAAGAGAGTGAGATGCCAGCTCCTTTCATTCAGTCAGTAGCTTCAATCATTTCTGGACGTTTTTCAATGGCAAAAATCAATGAATATTGTAAATGCACAAACAGTAATTTCTCCGCATTGCAAGATGCAATTCTGAAATTTTTTGCTTTTTCCTGCTCCTCTTAGCATGATAAAAAAGATTCAAAGAGAGTGAGATGCCAGCTCCTTTCATTCAGTCAGTAGCTTCAATCATTTCTGGACGTTTTTCAATGGCAAAAATCAATGAATATTGTAAATGCACAAACAGTAATTTCTCCGCATTGCAAGGTGCAATTCTGAAATTTTTTGCTTTTTCCTGCTCCTCTTAGCATGATAAAGAAGATTCAAAGAGAGTGAGATGCCAGCTCCTTTCATTCAGTCAGTAGCTTCAATCATTTCTGGTATATGAATAACATGATGTTTTTCAATGGCAAAAATCAATGAATATTGTAAATGCACAAACAGTAATTTCTCCGCATTGCAAGGTGCAATTCTGAAATTTTTTGCTTTTTCCTGCTCCTCTTAGCATGATAAAGAAGATTCAAAGAGAGTGAGATGCCAGCTCCTTTCATTCAGTCAGTAGCTTCAATCATTTCTGGACGTTTTTCAATGGCAAAAATCAATGAATATTGTAAATGCACAAACAGTAATTTCTCCGCATTGCAAGGTGCAATTCTGAAATTTTTTGCTTTTTCCTGCTCCTCTTAGCATGATAAAGAAGATTCAAAGAGAGTGAGATGCCAGCTCCTTTCATTCAGTCAGTAGCTTCAGTCATTTCTGGACGTTTTTCAATGGCAAAAATCAATGAATATTGTAAATGCACAAACAGTAATTTCTCCGCATTGCAAGGTGCAATTCTGAAATTTTTTGCTTTTTCCTGCTCCTCTTAGCATGATAAAGAAGATTCAAAGAGAGTGAGATGCCAGCTCCTTTCATTCAGTCAGTAGCTTCAAACATTTCTGGTATAAACATTTCTGGACGTTTTTCAATGGCAAAAATCAATGAATATTGTAAATGCACAAACAGTAATATCTCCACATTGCAAGGTGCAATTCTGAAATTTTTTGCTTTTTCCTGCTAATCCTAGCATGATAAAGAAGATTCAAATAGAGTGAGATGCCAGCTCCTTTCATTCAGTCAGTAGCTTCAAACATTTCTGGACGTTTTTCAATGGCAAAATTCAATGAATATTGTAAATGCACAAACAGTAATATCTCCACATTGCCAGGTGCAATTCTGAAATTTTTTGCTTTTTCCTGCTAATCCTAGCATGATAAAGAAGATTCAAAGAGAGTGAGATGCCAGCTCCTTTCATTCAGTCAGTAGCTTCAATCATTTCTGGACGTTTTTCAATGGCAAAAATCAATGAATATTGTAAATGCACAAACAGTAATTTCTCCGCATTGCAAGGTGCAATTCTGAAATTTTTTGCTTTTTCCTGCTCCTCTTAGCATGATAAAGAAGATTCAAAGAGAGTGAGATGCCAGCTCCTTTCATTCAGTCAGTAGCTTCAATCATTTCTGGACGTTTTTCAATGGCAAAAATCAATGAATATTGTAAATGCACAAACAGTAATTTCTCCGCATTGCAAGGTGCAATTCTGAAATTTTTTGCTTTTTCCTGCTCCTCTTAGCATGATAAAGAAGATTCAAAGAGAGTGAGATGCCAGCTCCTTTCATTCAGTCAGTAGCTTCAATCATTTCTGGTATATGAATAACATGATGTTTTTCAATGGCAAAAATCAATGAATATTGTAAATGCACAAACAGTAATTTCTCCGCATTGCAAGGTGCAATTCTGAAATTTTTTGCTTTTTCCTGCTCCTCTTAGCATGATAAAGAAGATTCAAAGAGAGTGAGATGCCAGCTCCTTTCATTCAGTCAGTAGCTTCAATCATTTCTGGACGTTTTTCAATGGCAAAAATCAATGAATATTGTAAATGCACAAACAGTAATTTCTCCGCATTGCAAGATGCAATTCTGAAATTTTTTGCTTTTTCCTGCTCCTCTTAGCATGATAAAGAAGATTCAAAGAGAGTGAGATGCCAGCTCCTTTCATTCAGTCAGTAGCTTCAGTCATTTCTGGACGTTTTTCAATGCAAAAATCAATGAATATTGTAAATGCACAAACAGTAATTTCTCCGCATTGCAAGGTGCAATTCTGAAATTTTTTGCTTTTTCCTGCTCCTCAGCATGATAAAGAAGATTCAAAGAGAGTGAGATGCCAGCTCCTTTCATTCAGTCAGTAGCTTCAATCATTTCTGGTATATGAATAACATGATGTTTTTCAATGGCAAAAATCAATGAATATTGTAAATGCACAAACAGTAATTTCTCCGCATTGCAAGGTGCAATTCTGAAATTTTTTGCTTTTTCCTGCTCCTCTTAGCATGATAAAGAAGATTCAAAGAGAGTGAGATGCCAGCTCCTTTCATTCAGTCAGTAGCTTCAATCATTTCTGGATGTTTTTCAATGGCAAAAATCAATGAATATTGTAAATGCACAAACAGTAATTTCTCCGCATTGCAAGGTGCAATTCTGAAATTTCTTGCATTTTCCTGCTCCTCTTAGCATGATAAAGAAGATTCAAAGAGAATGAGATGCCAGCTCCTTTCATTCAGTCAGTAGCTTCAATCATTTCTGGACGTTTTTCAATGGCAAAAATCAATGAATATTGTAAATGCACAAACAGTAATTTCTCCGCATTGCAAGGTGCAATTCTGAAATTTTTTGCTTTTTCCTGCTCCTCTTAGCATGATAAAGAAGATTCAAAGAGAGTGAGATGCCAGCTCCTTTCATTCAGTCAGTAGCTTCAAACATTTCTGGTATATGAATAACATGATGTTTTTCAATGGCAAAAATCAATGAATATTGTAAATGCACAAACAGTAATTTCTCCGCATTGCAAGCTGCAATTCTGAAATTTTTTGCTTTTTCCTGCTCCTCTTAGCATGATAAAGAAGATTCAAAGAGAGTGAGATGCCAGCTCCTTTCATTCAGTCAGTAGCTTCAATCATTTCTGGACGTTTTTCAATGGCAAAAATCAATGAATATTGTAAATGCACAAACAGTAATTTCTCCGCATTGCAAGGTGCAATTCTGAAATTTTTTGCTTTTTCCTGCTCCTCTTAGCATGATAAAGAAGATTCAAAGAGAGTGAGATGCCAGCTTCTTTCATTCAGTCAGTAGCTTCAAACATTTCTGGGATATGAATAACATGATGTTTTTCAATGGCAAAAATTAATGAATATTGTAAATGCACAAACAGTAATTTCTCCGCATTGCAAGGTGCAATTCTGAAATTTTTTGCTTTTTCCTGCTCCTCTTAGCATGATAAAGAAGATTCAAAGAGAGTGAGATGCCAGCTCCTTTCATTCAGTCAGTAGCTTCAATCATTTCTGGACGTTTTTCAATGGCAAAAATCAATGAATATTGTAAATGCACAAACAGTAATTTCTCCGCATTGCAAGGTGCAATTCTGAAATTTTTTGCTTTTTCCTGCTCCTCTTAGCATGATAAAGAAGATTCAAAGAGAGTGAGATGCCAGCTCCTTTCATTCAGTCAGTAGCTTCAATCATTTCTGGATGTTTTTCAATGGCAAAAATCAATGAATATTGTAAATGCACAAACAGTAATTTCTCCGCATTGCAAGGTGCAATTCTGAAATTTTTTGCTTTTTCCTGCTCCTCTTAGCATGATAAAGAAGATTCAAAGAGAGTGAGATGCCAGCTCCTTTCATTCAGTCAGTAGCTTCAATCATTTCTGGTATATGAATAACATGATGTTTTTCAATGGCAAAAATCAATGAATATTGTAAATGCACAAACAGTAATTTCTCCGCATTGCAAGTTGCAATTCTGAAATTTTTTGCTTTTTCCTGCTCCTCTTAGCATGATAAAGAAGATTCAAAGAGAGTGAGATTCCAGCTCCTTTCATTCAGTCAGTAGCTTCAATCATTTCTGGACGTTTTTCAATGGCAAAAGTCAATGAATATTGTAAATGCACAAACAGTAATTTCTCCGCATTGCAAGGTGCAATTCTGAAATTTTTTGCTTTTTCCTGCTCCTCTTAGCATGATAAAGAAGATTCAAAGAGAGTGAGATGCCAGCTCCTTTCATTCAGTCAGTAGCTTCAATCATTTCTGGACGTTTTTCAATGGCAAAAATCAATGAATATTGTAAATGCACAAACAGTAATTTCTCCGCATTGCAAGATGCAATTCTGAAATTTTTTGCTTTTTCCTGCTCCTCTTAGCATGATAAAGAAGATTCAAAGAGAGTGAGATGCCAGCTCCTTTCATTCAGTCAGTAGCTTCAATCATTTCTGGACGTTTTTCAATGGCAAAAATCAATGAATATTGTAAATGCACAAACAGTAATTTCTCCGCATTGCAAGGTGCAATTCTGAAATTTTTTGCTTTTTCCTGCTCCTCTTAGCATGATAAAGAAGATTCAAAGAGAGTGAGATGCCAGCTCCTTTCATTCAGTCAGTAGCTTCAATCATTTCTGGTATATGAATAACATGATGTTTTTCAATGGCAAAAATCAATGAATATTGTAAATGCACAAACAGTAATTTCTCCGCATTGCAAGGTGCAATTCTGAAATTTTTTGCTTTTTCCTGCTCCTCTTAGCATGATAAAGAAGATTCAAAGAGAGTGAGATGCCAGCTCCTTTCATTCAGTCAGTAGCTTCAATCATTTCTGGACGTTTTTCAATGGCAAAAATCAATGAATATTGTAAATGCACAAACTGTAATTTCTCCGCATTGCAAGGTGCAATTCTGAAATTTTTTGCTTTTTCCTGCTCCTCTTAGCATGATAAAGAAGATTCAAAGAGAGTGAGATGCCAGCTCCTTTCATTCAGTCAGTAGCTTCAGTCATTTCTGGACGTTTTTCAATGGCAAAAATCAATGAATATTGTAAATGCACAAACAGTAATTTCTCCGCATTGCAAGGTGCAATTCTGAAATTTTTTGCTTTTTCCTGCTCCTCTTAGCATGGTAAAGAAGATTCAAAGAGAGTGAGATGCCAGCTCCTTTCATTCAGTCAGTAGCTTCAATCATTTCTGGTATATGAATAACATGATGTTTTTCAATGGCAAAAATCAATGAATATTGTAAATGCACAAACAGTAATTTCTCCGCATTGCAAGGTGCAATTCTGAAATTTTTTGCTTTTTCCTGCTCCTCTTAGCATGATAAAGAAGATTCAAAGAGAGTGAGATGCCAGCTCCTTTCATTCAGTCAGTAGCTTCAATCATTTCTGGACGTTTTTCAATGGCAAAAATCAATGAATATTGTAAATGCACAAACAGTAATTTCTCCGCATTGCAAGGTGCAATTCTGAAATTTTTTGCTTTTTCCTGCTCCTCTTAGCATGATAAAGAAGATTCAAAGAGAGTGAGATGCCAGCTCCTTTCATTCAGTCAGTAGCTTCAATCATTTCTGGTATATGAATAACATGATGTTTTTCAATGGCAAAAATCAATGAATATTGTAAATGCACAAACAGTAATTTCTCCGCATTGCAAGTTGCAATTCTGAAATTTTTTGCTTTTTCCTGCTCCTCTTAGCATGATAAAGAAGATTCAAAGAGAGTGAGATTCCAGCTCCTTTCATTCAGTCAGTAGCTTCAATCATTTCTGGACGTTTTTCAATGGCAAAAATCAATGAATATTGTAAATGCACAAACAGTAATTTCTCCGCATTGCAAGGTGCAATTCTGAAATTTTTTGCTTTTTCCTGCTCCTCTTAGCATGATAGAGAAGATTCAAAGAGAGTGAGATGCCAGCTCCTTTCATTCAGTCAGTAGCTTCAATCATTTCTGGACGTTTTTCAATGGCAAAAATCAATGAATATTGTAAATGCACAAACAGTAATTTCTCCGCATTGCAAGATGCAATTCTGAAATTTTTTGCTTTTTCCTGCTCCTCTTAGCATGATAAAGAAGATTCAAAGAGAGTGAGATGCCAGCTCCTTTCATTCAGTCAGCAGCTTCAATCATTTCTGGACGTTTTTCAATGGCAAAAATCAATGAATATTGTAAATGCACAAACAGTAATTTCTCCGCATTGCAAGGTGCAATTCTGAAATTTTTTGCTTTTTCCTGCTCCTCTTAGCATGATAAAGAAGATTCAAAGAGAGTGAGATGCCAGCTCCTTTCATTCAGTCAGTAGCTTCAATCATTTCTGGTATATGAATAACATGATGTTTTTCAATGGCAAAAATCAATGAATATTGTAAATGCACAAACAGTAATTTCTCCGCATTGCAAGGTGCAATTCTGAAATTTTTTGCTTTTTCCTGCTCCTCTTAGCATGATAAAGAAGATTCAAAGAGAGTGAGATGCCAGCTCCTTTCATTCAGTCAGTAGCTTCAATCATTTCCGGACGTTTTTCAATGGCAAAAATCAATGAATATTGTAAATGCACAAACTGTAATTTCTCCGCATTGCAAGGTGCAATTCTGAAATTTTTTGCTTTTTCCTGCTCCTCTTAGCATGATAAAGAAGATTCAAAGAGAGTGAGATGCCAGCTCCTTTCATTCAGTCAGTAGCTTCAGTCATTTCTGGACGTTTTTCAATGGCAAAAATCAATGAATATTGTAAATGCACAAACAGTAATTTCTCCGCATTGCAAGGTGCAATTCTGAAATTTTTTGCTTTTTCCTGCTCCTCTTAGCATGATAAAGAAGATTCAAAGAGAGTGAGATGCCAGCTCCTTTCATTCAGTCAGTAGCTTCAAACATTTCTGGTATAAACATTTCTGGACGTTTTTCAATGGCAAAAATCAATGAATATTGTAAAAGCACAAACAGTAATATCTCCACATTGCAAGGTGCAATTCTGAAATTTTTTGCTTTTTCCTGCTAATCCTAGCATGATAAAGAAGATTCAAATAGAGTGAGATGCCAGCTCCTTTCATTCAGTCAGTAGCTTCAAACATTTCTGGACGTTTTTCAATGGCAAAATTCAATGAATATTGTAAATGCACAAACAGTAATATCTCCACATTGCCAGGTGCAATTCTGAAATTTTTTGCTTTTTCCTGCTAATCCTAGCATGATAAAGAAGATTCAAAGAGAGTGAGATGCCAGCTCCTTTCATTCAGTCAGTAGCTTCAATCATTTCTGGACGTTTTTCAATGGCAAAAATCAATGAATATTGTAAATGCACAAACAGTAATTTCTCCGCATTGCAAGGTGCAATTCTGAAATTTTTTGCTTTTTCCTGCTCCTCTTAGCATGATAAAGAAGATTCAAAGAGAGTGAGATGCCAGCTCCTTTCATTCAGTCAGTAGCTTCAATCATTTCTGGACGTTTTTCAATGGCAAAAATCAATGAATATTGTAAATGCACAAACAGTAATTTCTCCGCATTGCAAGGTGCAATTCTGAAATTTTTTGCTTTTTCCTGCTCCTCTTAGCATGATAAAGAAGATTCAAAGAGAGTGAGATGCCAGCTCCTTTCATTCAGTCAGTAGCTTCAATCATTTCTGGTATATGAATAACATGATGTTTTTCAATGGCAAAAATCAATGAATATTGTAAATGCACAAACAGTAATTTCTCCGCATTGCAAGGTGCAATTCTGAAATTTTTTGCTTTTTCCTGCTCCTCTTAGCATGATAAAGAAGATTCAAAGAGAGTGAGATGCCAGCTCCTTTCATTCAGTCAGTAGCTTCAATCATTTCTGGACGTTTTTCAATGGCAAAAATCAATGAATATTGTAAATGCACAAACAGTAATTTCTCCGCATTGCAAGATGCAATTCTGAAATTTTTTGGTTTTTCCTGCTCCTCTTAGCATGATAAAGAAGATTCAAAGAGAGTGAGATGCCAGCTCCTTTCATTCAGTCAGTAGCTTCAGTCATTTCTGGACGTTTTTCAATGGCAAAAATCAATGAATATTGTAAATGCACAAACAGTAATTTCTCCGCATTGCAAGGTGCAATTCTGAAATTTTTTGCTTTTTCCTGCTCCTCTTAGCATGATAAAGAAGATTCAAAGAGAGTGAGATGCCAGCTCCTTTCTTTCAGTCAGTAGCTTCAAACATTTCTGGTATAAACATTTCTGGACGTTTTTCAATGGCAAAAATCAATGAATATTGTAAATGCACAAACAGTAATATCTCCACATTGCAAGGTGCAATGCTGAAATTTTTTGCTTTTTCCTGCTAATCCTAGCATGATAAAGAAGATTCAAATAGAGTGAGATGCCAGCTCCTTTCATTCAGTCAGTAGCTTCAAACATTTCTGGACGTTTTTCATTGGCAAAAATCAATGAATATTGTAAATGCACAAACAGTAATATCTCCACATTGCAAGGTGCAATTCTGAAATTTTTTGCTTTTTCCTGCTAATCCTAGCATGATAAAGAAGATTCAAAGAGAGTGAGATGTCAGCTCCTTTCATTCAGTCAGTAGCTTCAAACATTTCTGGTATATGAATAACATGATGTTTTTCAATGGCAAAAATCAATGAATATTGTAAATGCACAAACAGTAATATCTCCACATTGCAAGGTGCAATTCTGAAATTTTTTGCTTTTTCCTGCTAATCCTAGCATGATAAAGAAGATTCAAAGAGAGTGAGATGCCAGCTCCTTTCATTCAGTCAGTAGCTTCAAACATTTCTGGACGTTTTTCAATGGCAAAAATCAATGAATATTGTAAATGCACAAACAGTAATATCTCCACATTGCAAGGTGCAATTCTGAAATTTTTTGCTTTTTCCTGCTACTCCTAGCATGATAAAGAAGATTCAAAGAGAGTGAGATGCCAGCTCCTTTCATTCAGTCAGTAGCTTCAATCATTTCTGGACGTTTTTCAATGGCAAAAATCAATGAATATTGTAAATGCACAAACAGTAATTTCTCCGCATTGCAAGGTGCAATTCTGAATTTTTTTGCTTTTTCCTGCTCCTCTTAGCATGGTAAAGAAGATTCAAAGAGAGTGAGATGCCAGCTCCTTTCATTCAGTCAGTAGCTTCAGTCATTTCTGGACGTTTTTCAATGGCAAAAATCAATGAATATTGTAAATGCACAAAAAGTAATTTCTCCGCATTGCAAGGTGCAATTCTGAAATTTTTTGCTTTTTCCTGCTCCTCTTAGCATGATAAAGAAGATTCAAAGAGAGTGAGATGCCAGCTCCTTTCATTCAGTCAGTAGCTTCAAACATTTCTGGTATAAACATTCTGGACGTTTTTCAATGGCAAAAATCAATGAATATTGTAAATGCACAAACAGTAATATCTCCACATTGCAAGGTGCAATTCTGAAATTTTTTGCTTTTTCCTGCTAATCCTAGCATGATAAAGAAGATTCAAATAGAGTGAGATGCCAGCTCCTTTCATTCAGTCAGTAGCTTCAAACATTTCTGGACGTTTTTCAATGGCAAAATTCAATGAATATTGTAAATGCACAAACAGTAATATCTCCACATTGCAAGGTGCAATTCTGAAATTTTTTGCTTTTTCCTGCTCCTCTTAGCATGATAAAGAAGATTCAAAGAGAGTGAGATGCCAGCTCCTTTCATTCAGTCAGTAGCTTCAATCATTTCTGGTATATGAATAACATGATGTTTTTCAATGGCAAAAATCAATGAATATTGTAAATGCACAAACAGTAATTTCTCCGCATTGCAAGGTGCAATTCTGAAATTTTTTGCTTTTTCCTGCTCCTCTTAGCATGATAAAGAAGATTCAAAGAGAGTGAGATGCCAGCTCCTTTCATTCAGTCAGTAGCTTCAATCATTTCCGGACGTTTTTCAATGGCAAAAATCAATGAATATTGTAAATGCACAAACTGTAATTTCTCCGCATTGCAAGGTGCAATTCTGAAATTTTTTGCTTTTTCCTGCTCCTCTTAGCATGATAAAGAAGATTCAAAGAGAGTGAGATGCCAGCTCCTTTCATTCAGTCAGTAGCTTCAGTCATTTCTGGGACGTTTTTCAATGGCAAAAATCAATGAATATTGTAAATGCACAAACAGTAATTTCTCCGCATTGCAAGGTGCAATTCTGAAATTTTTTGCTTTTTCCTGCTCCTCTTAGCATGATAAAGAAGATTCAAAGAGAGTGAGATGCCAGCTCCTTTCATTCAGTCAGTAGCTTCAAACATTTCTGGTATAAACATTTCTGGACGTTTTTCAATGGCAAAAATCAATGAATATTGTAAAAGCACAAACAGTAATATCTCCACATTGCAAGGTGCAATTCTGAAATTTTTTGCTTTTTCCTGCTAATCCTAGCATGATAAAGAAGATTCAAATAGAGTGAGATGCCAGCTCCTTTCATTCAGTCAGTAGCTTCAAACATTTCTGGACGTTTTTCAATGGCAAAATTCAATGAATATTGTAAATGCACAAACAGTAATATCTCCACATTGCCAGGTGCAATTCTGAAATTTTTTGCTTTTTCCTGCTAATCCTAGCATGATAAAGAAGATTCAAAGAGAGTGAGATGCCAGCTCCTTTCATTCAGTCAGTAGCTTCAATCATTTCTGGACGTTTTTCAATGGCAAAAATCAATGAATATTGTAAATGCACAAACAGTAATTTCTCCGCATTGCAAGGTGCAATTCTGAAATTTTTTGCTTTTTCCTGCTCCTCTTAGCATGATAAAGAAGATTCAAAGAGAGTGAGATGCCAGCTCCTTTCATTCAGTCAGTAGCTTCAATCATTTCTGGACGTTTTTCAATGGCAAAAATCAATGAATATTGTAAATGCACAAACAGTAATTTCTCCGCATTGCAAGGTGCAATTCTGAAATTTTTTGCTTTTTCCTGCTCCTCTTAGCATGATAAAGAAGATTCAAAGAGAGTGAGATGCCAGCTCCTTTCATTCAGTCAGTAGCTTCAATCATTTCTGGTATATGAATAACATGATGTTTTTCAATGGCAAAAATCAATGAATATTGTAAATGCACAAACAGTAATTTCTCCGCATTGCAAGGTGCAATTCTGAAATTTTTTGCTTTTTCCTGCTCCTCTTAGCATGATAAAGAAGATTCAAAGAGAGTGAGATGCCAGCTCCTTTCATTCAGTCAGTAGCTTCAATCATTTCTGGACGTTTTTCAATGGCAAAAATCAATGAATATTGTAAATGCACAAACAGTAATTTCTCCGCATTGCAAGATGCAATTCTGAAATTTTTTGGTTTTTCCTGCTCCTCTTAGCATGATAAAGAAGATTCAAAGAGAGTGAGATGCCAGCTCCTTTCATTCAGTCAGTAGCTTCAGTCATTTCTGGACGTTTTTCAATGGCAAAAATCAATGAATATTGTAAATGCACAAACAGTAATTTCTCCGCATTGCAAGGTGCAATTCTGAAATTTTTTGCTTTTTCCTGCTCCTCTTAGCATGATAAAGAAGATTCAAAGAGAGTGAGATGCCAGCTCCTTTCTTTCAGTCAGTAGCTTCAAACATTTCTGGTATAAACATTTCTGGACGTTTTTCAATGGCAAAAATCAATGAATATTGTAAATGCACAAACAGTAATATCTCCACATTGCAAGGTGCAATGCTGAAATTTTTTTGCTTTTTCCTGCTAATCCTAGCATGATAAAGAAGATTCAAATAGAGTGAGATGCCAGCTCCTTTCATTCAGTCAGTAGCTTCAAACATTTCTGGACGTTTTTCATTGGCAAAAATCAATGAATATTGTAAATGCACAAACAGTAATATCTCCACATTGCAAGGTGCAATTCTGAATTTTTGCTTTTTCCTGCTAATCCTAGCATGATAAAGAAGATTCAAAGAGAGTGAGATGTCAGCTCCTTTCATTCAGTCAGTAGCTTCAAACATTTCTGGTATATGAATAACATGATGTTTTTCAATGGCAAAAATCAATGAATATTGTAAATGCACAAACAGTAATATCTCCACATTGCAAGGTGCAATTCTGAAATTTTTTTGCTTTTTCCTGCTAATCCTAGCATGATAAAGAAGATTCAAAGATAGTGAGATGCCAGCTCCTTTCATTCAGTCAGTAGCTTCAAACATTTCTGGACGTTTTTCAATGGCAAAAATCAATGAATATTGTAAATGCACAAACAGTAATATCTCCACATTGCAAGGTGCAATTCTGAAATTTTTTGCTTTTTCCTGCTACTCCTAGCATGATAAAGAAGATTCAAAGAGAGTGAGATGCCAGCTCCTTTCATTCAGTCAGTAGCTTCAATCATTTCTGGACGTTTTTCAATGGCAAAAATCAATGAATATTGTAAATGCACAAACAGTAATTTCTCCGCATTGCAAGGTGCAATTCTGAATTTTTTTGCTTTTTCCTGCTCCTCTTAGCATGGTAAAGAAGATTCAAAGAGAGTGAGATGCAGCTCCTTTCATTCAGTCAGTAGCTTCAGTCATTTCTGGACGTTTTCAATGGCAAAAATCAATGAATATTGTAAATGCACAAAAAGTAATTTCTCCGCATTGCAAGGTGCAATTCTGAAATTTTTTGCTTTTTCCTGCTCCTCTTAGCATGATAAAGAAGATTCAAAGAGAGTGAGATGCCAGCTCCTTTCATTCAGTCAGTAGCTTCAAACATTTCTGGTATAAACATTTCTGGACGTTTTTCAATGGCAAAAATCAATGAATATTGTAAATGCACAAACAGTAATATCTCCACATTGCAAGGTGCAATTCTGAAATTTTTTGCTTTTTCCTGCTAATCCTAGCATGATAAAGAAGATTCAAATAGAGTGAGATGCCAGCTCCTTTCATTCAGTCAGTAGCTTCAAACATTTCTGGACGTTTTTCAATGGCAAAATTCAATGAATATTGTAAATGCACAAACAGTAATATCTCCACATTGCAAGGTGCAATTCTGAAATTTTTTGCTTTTTCCTGCTAATCCTAGCATGATAAAGAAGATTCAAAGAGAGTGAGATGCCAGCTCCTTTCATTCAGTCAGTAGCTTCAATCATTTCTGGACGTTTTTCAATGGCAAAAAATCAATGAATATTGTAAATGCACAAACAGTAATTCTCCGCATTGCAAGGTGCAATTCTGAAATTTTTGCTTTTTCCTGCTCCACTTAGCATGATAAAGAAGATTCAAAGAGAGTGAGATGCCAGCTCCTTTCATTCAGTCAGTAGCTTCAATCATTTCTGGATGTTTTTCAATGGCAAAAATCAATGAATATTGTAAATGCACAAACAGTAATTTCTCCGCATTGCAAGGTGCAATTCTGAAATTTTTTGCTTTTTCCTGCTCCTCTTAGCATGATAAAGAAGATTCAAAGAGAGTGAGATGCCAGCTCCTTTCATTCAGTCAGTAGCTTCAATCATTTCTGGTATATGAATAACATGATGTTTTTCAATGGCAAAAATCAATGAATATTGTAAATGCACAAACAGTAATTTCTCCGCATTGCAAGGTGCAATTCTGAAATTTTTTGCTTTTTCCTGCTCCTCTTAGCATGATAAAGAAGATTCAAAGAGAGTGAGATGCCAGCTCCTTTCATTCAGTCAGTAGCTTCAATCATTTCTGGACGTTTTTCAATGGCAAAAATCAATGAATATTGTAAATGCACAAACAGTAATTTCTCCGCATTGCAAGATGCAATTCTGAAATTTTTGCTTTTTCCTGCTCCTCTTAGCATGATAAAGAAGATTCAAAGAGAGTGAGATGCCAGCTCCTTTCATTCAGTCAGTAGCTTCAGTCATTTCTGGACGTTTTTCAATGGCAAAAATCAATGAATATTGTAAATGCACAAACAGTAATTTCTCCGCATTGCAAAGTGCAATTCTGAAATTTTTTGCTTTTTCCTGCTCCTCTTAGCATGATAAAGAAGATTCAAAGAGAGTGAGATGCCAGCTCCTTTCATTCAGTCAGTAGCTTCAAACATTTCTGGTATAAACATTTCTGGATGTTTTTCAATGGCAAAAATCAATGAATATTGTAAATGCACAAACAGTAATATCTCCACATTGCAAGGTGCAATGCTGAAATTTTTTGCTTTTTCCTGCTAATCCTAGGATGATAAAGAAGATTCAAATAGAGTGAGATGCCAGCTCCTTTCATTCAGTCAGTAGCTTCAAACATTTCTGGACATTTTTCAATGGCAAAAATCAATGAATATTGTAAATGCACAAACAGTAATATCTCCACATTGCAAGGTGCAATTCTGAAATTTTTTGCCTTTTCCTGCTAATCCTAGCATGATAAAGAAGATTCAAAGAGAGTGAGATGTCAGCTCCTTTCATTCAGTCAGTAGCTTCAAACATTTCTGGTATATGAATAACATGATGTTTTTCAATGGCAAAATCAATGAATATTGTAAATGCACAAACAGTAATATCTCCACATTGCAAGGTGCAATTCTGAAATTTTTTGCTTTTCCTGCTACTCCTAGCATGATAAAGAAGATTCAAAGAGAGTGAGATGCCAGCTCCTTTCATTCAGTCAGTAGCTTCAAACATTTCTGGACGTTTTTCAATGGCAAAAATTCAATGGAATATTGTAAATGCACAAACAGTAAATATCTCCACATTGCAAG
>NW_027365705.1:0-97221 GCF_046119375.1 Phyllobates terribilis | reverse complement strand
GCTCCTCTTAGCATGATAAACAAGATTCAAAGAGAGTGAGATGCCAGCTCCTTTCATTCAGTCAGTAGCTTCAATCATTTCTGGACGTTTTTCAATGGCAAAAATCAATGAATATTGTAAATGCACAAACAGTAATTTCTCCGCATTGCAAGGTGCAATTCTGAAATTTTTTGCTTTTTCCTGCTCCTCTTAGCATGATAAAGAAGATTCAAAGAGAGTGAGATGCCAGCTCCTTTCATTCAGTCAGTAGCTTCAAACATTTCTGGTATATGAATAACATGATGTTTTTCAATGGCAAAAATCAATGAATATTGTAAATGCACAAACAGTAATTTCTCCGCATTGCAAGGTGCAAGTCTGAAATTTTTGCTTTTTCCTGCTCCTCTTAGCATGATAAAGAAGATTCAAAGAGAGTGAGATGCCAGCTACTTTCATTCAGTCAGTAGCTTCAATCATTTCTGGACGTTTTCAATGGTAAAAATCAATGAATATTGTAAATGCACAAACAGTAATTTCTCCACATTGCAAGGTGCAATTCTGAAATTTTTTGCTTTTTCCTGCTCCTCTTAGCATGACAAAGAAGATTCAAAGAGAGTAATATGCCAGCTCCTTTCATTCAGTCAGTAGCTTCTATCATTTCTGGTATATGAATAACATGATGTTTTTCAATGGCAAAAATCAATGAATATTGTAAATGCACAAACAGTAATTTCTCCGCATTGCAAGGTGCAATTCTGAAATTTTTTGCTTTTTCCTGCTCCTCTTAGCATGATAAAGAAGATTCAAAGAGAGTGAGATGCCAGCTCCTTTCATTCAGTCAGTAGCTTCAATCATTTCTGGACGTTTTCAATGGCAAAAATCAATGAATATTGTAAATGCACAAACAGTAATTTCTCCGCATTGCAAGGTGCAATTCTGAAATTTTTTGCTTTTTCCTGCTCCTCTTAGCATGACAAAGAAGATTCAAAGAGAGTAAGATGCCAGCTCCTTTCATTCAGTCAGTAGCTTCTATCATTTCTGGTATATGAATAACATGATGTTTTTCAATGGCAAAAATCAATGAATATTGTAAATGCACAAACAGTAATTTCTCCGCATTGCAAGGTGCAATTCTGAAATTTTTTGCTTTTTCCTGCTCCTCTTAGCATGATAAAGAAGATTCAAAGAGAGTGAGATGCCAGCTCCTTTCATTCAGTCAGTAGCTTCAATCATTTCTGGACGTTTTTCAATGGCAAAAATCAATGAATATTGTAAATGCACAAACAGTAATTTCTCCGCATTGCAAGGTGCAATTCTGAAATTTTTTGCTTTTTCCTGCTCCTCTTAGCATGATAAAGAAGATTCAAAGAGAGTGAGATGCCAGCTCCTTTCATTCAGTCAGTAGCTTCAATCATTTCTGGATGTTTTTCAATGGCAAAAATCAATGAATATTGTAAATGCACAAACTGTAATTTCTCCGCATTGCAAGGTGCAATTCTGAAATTTTTTGCTTTTTCCTGCTCCTCTTAGCATGATAAAGAAGATTCAAAGAGAGTGAGATGCCAGCTCCTTTCATTCAGTCAGTAGCTTCAATCATTTCTGGTCGTTTTTCAATGGCAAAAATCAATGAATATTGTAAATGCACAAACAGTAATTTCTCCGCATTGCAAGGTGCAATTCTGAAATTTTTTGCTTTTTCCTGCTCCTCTTAGCATGATAAAGAAGATTCAAAGAGAGTGAGATGCCAGCTCCTTTCATTCAGTCAGTAGCTTCAACAATTTCTGGATGTTTTTCAATGGCAAAAATCAATGAATATTGTAAATGCACAAACAGTAATTTCTCCGCATTGCAAGGTGCAATTCTGAAATTTTTTGCTTTTTCCTGCTCCTCTTAGCATGATAAAGAAGATTCAAAGAGAGTGAGGTGCCAGCTCCTTTCATTCAGTCAGTAGCTTCAAACATTTCTGGTATATGAATAACATGTTTTTCAATGGCAAAAATCATTGAATATTGTAAATGCACAAACAGTAATTTTCTCCGCATTGCAAGGTGCAATTCTGAAATTTTTGATTTTTCCTGCTCCTCTTAGCATGATAAAGAAGATTCAAAGAGAGTGAGATGCCAGCTCCTTTCATTCAGTCAGTAGCTTCAATCATTTCTGGACGTTTTTCAATGGCAAAAATCAATGAATATTGTAAATGCACAAACAGTAATTTCTCCGCATTGCAAGGTGCAATTCTGAAATTTTTTGCTTTTTCCTGCTCCTCTTAGCATGATAAAGAAGATTCAAAGAGAGTGAGATGCCAGCTCCTTTCATTCAGTCAGTAGCTTCAATCATTTCTGGACGTTTTTCAATGGCAAAAATCAATGAATATTGTAAATGCACAAACAGTAATTTCTCCGCATTGCAAGGTGCAATTCTGAAATTTTTTGCTTTTTCCTGCTCCTCTTAGCATGATAAAGAAGATTCAAAGAGAGTGAGATGCCAGCTCCTTTCATTCAGTCAGTAGCTTCAAACATTTCTGTTATATGAATAACATGATGTTTTTCAATGGCAAAAATCAATGAATATTGTAAATGCACAAACAGTAATTTCTCCGCATTGCAAGGTGCAAGTCTGAAATTTTTTGCTTTTTCCTGCTCCTCTTAGCATGATAAAGAAGATTCAAAGAGAGTGAGATGCCAGCTACTTTCATTCAGTCAGTAGCTTCAATCATTTCTGGACGTTTTTCAATGGTAAAAATCAATGAATATTGTAAATGCACAAACAGTAATTTCTCCACATTGCAAGGTGCAATTCTGAAATTTTTTGCTTTTTCCTGCTCCTCTTAGCATGATAAAGAAGATTCAAAGAGAGTGAGATGCCAGCTCCTTTCATTCAGTCAGTAGCTTCAAACATTTCTGGTATATGAATAACATGATGTTTTTCAATGGCAAAAATCAATGAATATTGTAAATGCACAAACAGTAATTTCTCCGCATTGCAAGGTGCAATTCTGAAATTTTTTGCTTTTTCCTGCTCCTCTTAGCATGATAAAGAAGATTCAAAGAGAGTGAGATGCCAGCTCCTTTCATTCAGTCAGTAGCTTCAAACATTTCTGGTATATGAATAACATGATGTTTTTCAATGGCAAAAATCAATGAATATTGTAAATGCACAAAGAGTAATTTCTCCGCATTGCAAGGTGAAATTCTGAAATTTTTTGCTTTTTCCTGCTCCTCTTAGCATGATAAAGAAGATTCAAAGAGAGTGAGATGCCAGCTCCTTTCATTCAGTCAGTAGCTTCAATCATTTCTGAAATGATAACATAGTTTTTCAATGGCAAAAATAAATGAATATTGTAAATGCACAAGCAGTAATTTCTCCGCATTGCAAGGTGCAATTCTGAAATTTTTTGCTTTTTCCTGCTCCTCTTAGCATGATAAAGAAGATTCAAAGAGAGTGAGATGCCAGCTCCTTTCATTCAGTCAGTAGCTTCAATCATTTCTGGACGTTTTTCAATGGCAAAAATCAATGAATATTGTAAATGCACAAACAGTAATTTCTCCGCATTGCAAGGTGCAATTCTGAAATTTTTTGCTTTTTCCTGCTCCTCTTAGCATGATAAAGAAGATTCAAAGAGAGTGAGATGCCAGCTCCTTTCATTCAGTCAGTAGCTTCAAACATTTCTGGTATATGAATAACATGATGTTTTTCAATGGCAAAAATCAATGAATATTGTAAATGCACAAACAGTAATTTCTCCGCATTGCAAGGTGCAATTCTGAAATTTTTTGCTTTTTCCTGCTCCTCTTAGCATGATAAAGAAGATTCAAAGAGAGTGAGATGCCAGCTCCTTTCATTCAGTCAGTAGCTTCAATCATTTCTGGACGTTTTTCAATGGCAAAAATCAATGAATATTGTAAATGCACAAACAGTAATTTCTCCGCATTGCAAGGTGCAATTCTGAAATTTTTTGCTTTTTCCTGCTCCTCTTAGCATGATAAAGAAGATTCAAAGAGAGTGAGATGCCAGCTCCTTTCATTCAGTCAGTAGCTTCAATCATTTCTGGACGTTTTTCAATGGCAAAAATCAATGAATATTGTAAATGCACAAACAGTAATTTCTCCGCATTGCAAGGTGCAATTCTGAAATTTTTTGCTTTTTCCTGCTCCTCTTAGCATGATAAAGAAGATTCAAAGAGAGTAAGATGCCAGCTCCTTTCATTCAGTCAGTAGCTTCAATCATTTCTGGTATATGAATAACATGATGTTTTTCAATGGCAAAAATCAATGAATATTGTAAATGCACAAACAGTAATTTCTCCGCATTGCAAGGTGCAATTCTGAAATTTTTTGCTTTTTCCTGCTCCTCTTAGCATGATAAAGAAGATTCAAAGAGAGTGAGATGCCAGCTCCTTTCATTCAGTCAGTAGCTTCAATCATTTCTGGACGTTTTTCAATGGCAAAAATCAATGAATATTGTAAATGCACAAAGAGTAATTTCTCCGCATTGCAAGGTGCAATTCTGAAATTTTTTGCTTTTTCCTGCTCCTCTTAGCATGATAAAGAAGATTCAAAGAGAGTGAGATGCCAGCTCCTTTCATTCAGTCAGTAGCTTCAATCATTTCTGGACGTTTTTCAATGGCAAAAATCAATGAATATTGTAAATGCACAAACAGTAATTTCTCCGCATTGCAAGGTGCAATTCTGAAATTTTTTGCTTTTTCCTGCTCCTCTTAGCATGATAAAGAAGATTCAAAGAGAGTGAGATGCCAGCTCCTTTCATTCAGTCAGTAGCTTCAAACATTTCTGGTATATGAATAACATGATGTTTTTCAATGGCAAAAATCAATGAATATTGTAAAAGCACAAACAGTAATTTCTCCGCATTGCAAGGTGCAATTCTGAAATTTTTTGCTTTTTCCTGCTCCTCTTAGCATGATAAAGAAGATTCAAAGAGAGTGAGATGCCAGCTCCTTTCATTCAGTCAGTAGCTTCAATCATTTCTGGACGTTTTTCAATGGCAAAAATCAATGAATATTGTAAATGCACAAACAGTAATTTCTCCGCATTGCAAGGTGCAATTCTGAAATTTTTTGCTTTTTCCTGCTCCTCTTAGCATGATAAAGAAGATTCAAAGAGAGTGAGATGCCAGCTCCTTTCATTCAGTCAGTAGCTTCAATCATTTCTGGTATATGAATAACATGATGTTTTTCAATGGCAAAAATCAATGAATATTGTAAATGCACAAACAGTAATTTCTCCGCATTGCAAGTTGCAATTCTGAAATTTTTTGCTTTTTCCTGCTCCTCTTAGCATGATAAAGAAGATTCAAAGAGAGTGAGATGCCAGCTCCTTTCATTCAGTCAGTATCTTCAATCATTTCTGGACGTTTTTCAATGGCAAAAATCAATGAATATTGTAAATGCACAAACAGTAATTTCTCCGCATTGCAAGGTGCAATTCTGAAATTTTTTGCTTTTTCCTGCTCCTCTTAGCATGATAAAGAAGATTCAAAGAGAGTGAGATGCCAGCTCCTTTCATTCAGTCAGTAGCTTCAATCATTTCTGGACGTTTTTCAATGGCAAAAATCAATGAATATTGTAAATGCACAAACAGTAATTTCTCCGCATTGCAAGGTGCAATTCTGAAATTTTTTGCTTTTTCCTGCTCCTCTTAGCATGATAAAGAAGATTCAAAGAGAGTGAGATGCCAGCTCCTTTCATTCAGTCAGTAGCTTCAAACATTTCTGGTATATGAATAACATGATGTTTTTCAATGGCAAAAATCAATGAATATTGTAAAAGCACAAACAGTAATTTCTCCGCATTGCAAGGTGCAATTCTGAAATTTTTTGCTTTTTCCTGCTCTCTTAGCATGATAAAGAAGATTCAAAGAGAGTGAGATGCCAGCTCCTTTCATTCAGTCAGTAGCTTCAATCATTTCTGGACGTTTTTCAATGGCAAAAATCAATGAATATTGTAAATGCACAAACAGTAATTTCTCCGCATTGCAAGGTGCAATTCTGAAATTTTTTGCTTTTTCCTGCTCCTCTTAGCATGATAAAGAAGATTCAAAGAGAGTGAGATGCCAGCTCCTTTCATTCAGTCAGTAGCTTCAATCATTTCTGGACGTTTTTCAATGGCAAAAATCAATGAATATTGTAAATGCACAAACAGTAATTTCTCCGCATTGCAAGGTGCAATTCTGAAATTTTTTGCTTTTTCCTGCTCCTCTTAGCATGATAAAGAAGATTCAAAGAGAGTGAGATGCCAGCTCCTTTCATTCAGTCAGTAGCTTCAAACATTTCTGGTATATGAATAACATGATGTTTTTCAAAGGCAAAAATCAATGAATATTGTAAAAGCACAAACAGTAATTTCTCCGCATTGCAAGGTGCAATTCTGAAATTTTTTGCTTTTTCCTGCTCCTCTTAGCATGATAAAGAAGATTCAAAGAGAGTGAGATGCCAGCTCCTTTCATTCAGTCAGTAGCTTCAATCATTTCTGGACGTTTTTCAATGGCAAAAATCAATGAATATTGTAAATGCACAAACAGTAATTTCTCCGCATTGCAAGGTGCAATTCTGAAATTTTTTGCTTTTTCCTGCTCCTCTTAGCATGATAAAGAAGATTCAAAGAGAGTGAGATGCCAGCTCCTTTCATTCAGTCAGTAGCTTCAATCATTTCTGGTATATGAATAACATGATGTTTTTCAATGGCAAAAATCAATGAATATTGTAAATGCACAAACAGTAATTTCTCCGCATTGCAAGTTGCAATTCTGAAATTTTTTGCTTTTTCCTGCTCCTCTTAGCATGATAAAGAAGATTCAAAGAGAGTGAGATGCCAGCTCCTTTCATTCAGTCAGTAGCTTCAATCATTTCTGGACGTTTTTCAATACCAAAAATCAATGAATATTGTAAATGCACAAACAGTAATTTCTCCGCATTGCAAGGTGCAATTCTGAAATTTTTTGCTTTTTCCTGCTCCTCTTAGCATGATAAAGAAGATTCAAAGAGAGTGAGATGCCAGCTCCATTCATTCAGTCAGTAGCTTCAATCATTTCTGGACGTTTTTCAATGGCAAAAATCAATGAATATTGTAAATGCACAAACAGTAATTTCTCCGCATTGCAAGGTGCAATTCTGAAATTTTTTGCTTTTTCCTGCTCCTCTTAGCATGATAAAGAAGATTCAAAGAGAGTGAGATGCCAGCTCCTTTCATTCAGTCAGTAGCTTCAAACATTTCTGGTATATGAATAACATGATGTTTTTCAATGGCAAAAATCAATGAATATTGTAAAAGCACAAACAGTAATTTCTCCGCATTGCAAGGTGCAATTCTGAAATTTTTTGCTTTTTCCTGCTCCTCTTAGCATGATAAAGGAGATTCAAAGAGAGTGAGATGCCAGCTCCTTTCATTCAGTCAGTAGCTTCAATCATTTCTGGACGTTTTTCAATGGCAAAAATCAATGAATATTGTAAATGCACAAACAGTAATTTCTCCGCATTGCAAGGTGCAATTCTGAAATTTTTTGCTTTTTCCTGCTCCTCTTAGCATGATAAAGAAGATTCAAAGAGAGTGAGATGCCAGCTCCTTTCATTCAGTCAGTAGCTTCAATCATTTCTGGTATATGAATAACATGATGTTTTTCAATGGCAAAAATCAATGAATATTGTAAATGCACAAACAGTAATTTCTCCACATTGCAAGGTGCAATTCTGAAATTTTTTGCTTTTTCCTGCTCCTCTTAGCATGATAAAGAAGATTCAAAGAGAGTGAGATGCCAGCTCCTTTCATTCAGTCAGTAGCTTCAATCATTTCTGGACGTTTTTCAATGGCAAAAATCAATGAATATTGTAAATGCACAAACAGTAATTTCTCCGCATTGCAAGGTGCAATTCTGAAATTTTTTGCTTTTTCCTGCTCCTCTTAGCATGATAAAGAAGATTCAAAGAGAGCGAGATGCCAGCTCCTTTCATTCAGTCAGTAGCTTCAATCATTTCTGGTATATGAATAACATGATGTTTTTCAATGGCAAAAATCAATGAATATTGTAAATGCACAAACAGTAATTTCTCCGCATTGCAAGGTGCAATTCTGAAATTTTTTGCTTTTTCCTGCTCCTCTTAGCATGATAAAGAAGATTCAAAGAGAGTGAGATGCCAGCTCCTTTCATTCAGTCAGTAGCTTCAATCATTTCTGGACGTTTTTCAATGGCAAAAATCAATGAATATTGTAAATGCACAAACAGTAATTTCTCCGCATTGCAAGGTGCAATTCTGAAATTTTTTGCTTTTTCCTGCTCCTCTTAGCATGATAAAGAAGATTCAAAGAGAGTGAGATGCCAGCTCCTTTCATTCAGTCAGTAGCTTCAATCATTTCTGGACGTTTTTCAATGGCAAAAATCAATGAATATTGTAAATGCACAAACAGTAATTTCTCCGCATTGCAAGGTGCAATTCTGAAATTTTTTGCTTTTTCCTGCTCCTCTTAGCATGATAAAGAAGATTCAAAGAGAGTGAGATGCCAGCTCCTTTCATTCAGTCAGTAGCTTCAATCATTTCTGGTATATGAATAACATGATGTTTTTCAATGGCAAAAATCAATGAATATTGTAAATGCACAAACAGTAATTTCTCCGCATTGCAAGGTGCAATTCTGAAATTTTTTGCTTTTTCCTGCTCCTCTTAGCATGATAAAGAAGATTCAAAGAGAGTGAGATGCCAGCTCCTTTCATTCAGTCAGCAGCTTCAATCATTTCTGGACATTTTTCAATGGCAAAAATCAATGAATATTGTAAATGCACAAACAGTAATTTCTCCGCATTGCAAGGTGCAATTCTGAAATTTTTTGCTTTTTCCTGCTCCTCTTAGCATGATAAAGAAGATTCAAAGAGAGTGAGATGCCAGCTCCTTTCATTCAGTCAGTAGCTTCAAACATTTCTGGTATATGAATAACATGATGTTTTTCAATGGCAAAAATCAATGAATATTGTAAAAGCACAAACAGTAATTTCTCCGCATTGCAAGGTGCAATTCTGAAATTTTTTGCTTTTTCCTGCTCCTCTTAGCATGATAAAGAAGATTCAAAGAGAGTGAGATGCCAGCTCCTTTCATTCAGTCTGTAGCTTCCATCATTTCTGGACGTTTTTCAATGGCAAAAATCAATGAATATTGTAAATGCACAAACAGTAATTTCTCCGCATTGCAAGGTGCAATTCTGAAATTTTTTGCTTTTTCCTGCTCCTCTTAGCATGATAAAGAAGATTCAAAGAGAGTGAGATGCCAGCTCCTTTCATTCAGTCAGCAGCTTCAATCATTTCTGGACATTTTTCAATGGCAAAAATCAATGAATATTGTAAATGCACAAACAGTAATTTCTCCGCATTGCAAGGTGCAATTCTGAAATTTTTTGCTTTTTCCTGCTCCTCTTAGCATGATAAAGAAGATTCAAAGAGAGTGAGATGCCAGCTCCTTTCATTCAGTCAGTAGCTTCAAACATTTCTGGTATATGAATAACATGATGTTTTTCAATGGCAAAAATCAATGAATATTGTAAAAGCACAAACAGTAATTTCTCCGCATTGCAAGGTGCAATTCTGAAATTTTTTGCTTTTTCCTGCTCCTCTTAGCATGATAAAGAAGATTCAAAGAGAGTGAGATGCCAGCTCCTTTCATTCAGTCAGTAGCTTCAATCATTTCTGGACGTTTTTCAATGGCAAAAATCAATGAATATTGTAAATGCACAAACAGTAATTTCTCCGCATTGCAAGGTGCAATTCTGAAATTTTTTGCTTTTTCCTGCTCCTCTTAGCATGATAAAGAAGATTCAAAGAGAGTGAGATGCCAGCTCCTTTCATTCAGTCAGTAGCTTCAATCATTTCTGGTATATGAATAACATGATGTTTTTCAATGGCAAAAATCAATGAATATTGTAAATGCACAAACAGTAATTTCTCCGCATTGCAAGTTGCAATTCTGAAATTTTTTGCTTTTTCCTGCTCCTCTTAGCATGATAAAGAAGATTCAAAGAGAGTGAGATGCCAGCTCCTTTCATTCAGTCAGTAGCTTCAATTATTTCTGGACGTTTTTCAATGGCAAAAATCAATGAATATTGTAAATGCACAAACAGTAATTTCTCCGCATTGCAAGGTGCAATTCTGAAATTTTTTGCTTTTTCCTGCTCCTCTTAGCATGATAAAGAAGATTCAAAGAGAGTGAGATGCCAGCTCCTTTCATTCAGTCAGTTGCTTCAATCATTTCTGGACGTTTTTCAATGGCAAAAATCAATGAATATTGTAAATGCACAAACAGTAATTTCTCCGCATTGCAAGGTGCAATTCTGAAATTTTTTGCTTTTTCCTGCTCCTCTTAGCATGATAAAGAAGATTCAAAGAGAGTGAGATGCCAGCTCCTTTCATTCAGTCAGTAGCTTCAATCATTTCTGGACGTTTTTCAATGGCAAAAATCAATGAATATTGTAAATGCACAAACAGTAATTTCTCCGCATTGCAAGGTGCAATTCTGAAATTTTTTGCTTTTTCCTGCTCCTCTTTGCATGATAAAGAAGATTCAAAGAGAGTGAGATGCCAGCTCCTTTCATTCAGTCAGTAGCTTCAATCATTTCTGGTATATGAATAACATGATGTTTTTCAATGGCAAAAATCAATGAATATTGTAAATGCACAAACAGTAATTTCTCCGCATTGCAAGGTGCAATTCTGAAATTTTTGGCTTTTTCCTGCTCCTCTTAGCATGATAAAGAAGATTCAAAGAGAGTGAGATGCCAGCTCCTTTCATTCAGTCAGTAGCTTCAATCATTTCTGGATGTTTTTCAATGGCAAAAATCAATGAATATTGTAAATGCACAAACAGTAATTTCTCCGCATTGCAAGGTGCAATTCTGAAATTTCTTGCATTTTCCTGCTCCTCTTAGCATGATAAAGAAGATTCAAAGAGAGTGAGATGCCAGCTCCTTTCATTCAGTCAGTAGCTTCAATCATTTCTGGACGTTTTTCAATGGCAAAAATCAATGAATATTGTAAATGCACAAACAGTAATTTCTCCGCATTGCAAGGTGCAATTCTGAAATTTTTTGCTTTTTCCTGCTCCTCTTAGCATGATAAAGAAGATTCAAAGAGAGTGAGATGCCAGCTCCTTTCATTCAGTCAGTAGCTTCAAACATTTCTGGTATATGAATAACATGATGTTTTTCAATGGCAAAAATCAATGAATATTGTAAATGCACAAACAGTAATTTCTCCGCATTGCAAGGTGCAATTCTGAAATTTTTTGCTTTTTCCTGCTCCTCTTAGCATGATAAAGAAGATTCAAAGAGAGTGAGATGCCAGCTCCTTTCATTCAGTCAGTAGCTTCAATCATTTCTGGACGTTTTTCAATGGCAAAAATCAATGAATATTGTAAATGCACAAACAGTAATTTCTCCGCATTGCAAGGTGCAATTCTGAAATTTTTTGCTTTTTCCTGCTCCTCTTAGCATGATAAAGAAGATTCAAAGAGAGTGAGATGCCAGCTTCTTTCATTCAGTCAGTAGCTTCAAACATTTCTGGGATATGAATAACATGATGTTTTTCAATGGCAAAAATTAATGAATATTGTAAATGCACAAACAGTAATTTCTCCGCATTGCAAGGTGCAATTCTGAAATTTTTTGCTTTTTCCTGCTCCTCTTAGCATGATAAAGAAGATTCAAAGAGAGTGAGATGCCAGCTCCTTTCATTCAGTCAGTAGCTTCAATCATTTCTGGACTTTTTTCAATGGCAAAAATCAATGAATATTGTAAATGCACAAACAGTAATTTCTCCGCATTGCAAGGTGCAATTCTGAAATTTTTTGCTTTTTCCTGCTCCTCTTAGCATGATAAAGTAGATTCAAAGAGAGTGAGATGCCAGCTCCTTTCATTCAGTCAGTAGCTTCAATCATTTCTGGACGTTTTTCAATGGCAAAAATCAATGAATATTGTAAATGCACAAACAGTAATTTCTCCGCATTGCAAGGTGCAATTCTGAAATTTTTTGCTTTTTCCTGCTCCTCTTAGCATGATAAAGAAGATTCAAAGAGAGTGAGATGCCAGCTCCTTTCATTCAGTTAGTAGCTTCAATCATTTCTGGTATATGAATAACATGATGTTTTTCAATGGCAAAAATCAATGAATATTGTAAATGCACAAACAGTAATTTCTCCGCATTGCAAGTTGCAATTCTGAAATTTTTTGCTTTTTCCTGCTCCTCTTAGCATGATAAAGAAGATTCAAAGAGAGTGAGATGCCAGCTCCTTTCATTCAGTCAGTAGCTTCAATCATTTCTGGACGTTTTTCAATGGCAAAAATCAATGAATATTGTAAATGCACAAACAGTAATTTCTCCGCATTGCAAGGTGCAATTCTGAAATTTTTTGCTTTTTCCTGCTCCTCTTAGCATGATAAAGAAGATTCAAAGAGAGTGAGATGCCAGCTCCTTTCATTCAGTCAGTAGCTTCAATCATTTCTGGACGTTTTTCAATGGCAAAAATCAATGAATATTGTAAATGCACAAACAGTAATTTCTCCGCATTGCAAGGTGCAATTCTGAAATTTTTTGCTTTTTCCTGCTCCTCTTAGCAGGATAAAGAAGATTCAAAGAGAGTGAGATGCCAGCTCCTTTCATTCAGTCAGTAGCTTCAAACATTTCTGGTATATGAATAACATGATGTTTTTCAATGGCAAAAATCAATGAATATTGTAAATGCACAAACAGTAATTTCTCCGCATTGCAAGGTGCAATTCTGAAATTTTTTGCTTTTTCCTGCTCCTCTTAGCATGATAAAGAAGATTCAAAGAGAGTGAGATGCCAGCTCCTTTCATTCAGTCAGTAGCTTCAATCATTTCTGGACATTTTTCAATGGCAAAAATCAATGAATATTGTAAATGCACAAACAGTAATTTCTCCGCATTGCAAGGTGCAATTCTGAAATTTTTTGCTTTTTCCTGCTCCTCTTAGCATGATAAAGAAGATTCAAAGAGAGTGAGATGCCAGCTTCTTTCATTCAGTCAGTAGCTTCAAACATTTCTGGGATATGAATAACATGATGTTTTTCAATGGCAAAAATTAATGAATATTGTAAATGCACAAACAGTAATTTCTCCGCATTGCAAGGTGCTATTCTGAAATTTTTTGCTTTTTCCTGCTCCTCTTAGCATGATAAAGAAGATTCAAAGAGAGTGAGATGCCAGCTCCTTTCATTCAGTCAGTAGCTTCAATCATTTCTGGACGTTTTTCAATGGCAAAAATCAATGAATATTGTAAATGCACAAACAGTAATTTCTCCGCATTGCAAGGTGCAATTCTGAAATTTTTTGCTTTTTCCTGCTCCTCTTAGCATGATAAAGAAGATTCAAAGAGAGTGAGATGCCAGCTCCTTTCATTCAGTCAGTAGCTTCAATCATTTCTGGACGTTTTTCAATGGCAAAAATCAATGAATATTGTAAATGCACAAACAGTAATTTCTCCGCATTGCAAGGTGCAATTCTGAAATTTTTTGCTTTTTCCTGCTCCTCTTAGCATGATAAAGAAGATTCAAAGAGAGTGAGATGCCAGCTCCTTTCATTCAGTCAGTAGCTTCAATCATTTCTGGACGTTTTTCAATGGCAAAAATCAATGAATATTGTAAATGCACAAACAGTAATTTCTCCGCATTGCAAGGTGCAATTCTGAAATTTTTTGCTTTTTCCTGCTCCTCTTAGCATGATAAAGAAGATTCAAAGAGAGTGAGATGCCAGCTCCTTTCATTCAGTCAGTAGCTTCAAACATTTCTGGTATATGAATAACATGATGTTTTTCAATGGCAAAAATCAATGAATATTGTAAAAGCACAAACAGTAATTTCTCCGCATTGCAAGGTGCAATTCTGAAATTTTTTGCTTTTTCCTGCTCCTCTTAGCATGATAAAGAAGATTCAAAGAGAGTGAGATGCCAGCTCCTTTCATTCAGTCAGTAGCTTCAATCATTTCTGGACGTTTTTCAATGGCAAAAATCAATGAATATTGTAAATGCACAAACAGTAATTTCTCCGCATTGCAAGGTGCAATTCTGAAATTTTTTGCTTTTTCCTGCTCCTCTTAGCATGATAAAGAAGATTCAAAGAGAGTGAGATGCCAGCTCCTTTCATTCAGTCAGTAGCTTCAATCATTTCTGGTATATGAATAACATGATGTTTTTCAATGGAAAAAATCAATGAATATTGTAAATGCACAAACAGTAATTTCTCCACATTGCAAGGTGCAATTCTGAAATTTTTTGCTTTTTCCTGCTCCTCTTAGCATGATAAAGAAGATTCAAAGAGAGTGAGATGCCAGCTCCTTTCATTCAGTCAGTAGCTTCAATCATTTCTGGACGTTTTTCAATGGCAAAAATCAATGAATATTGTAAATGCACAAACAGTAATTTCTCCGCATTGCAAGGTGCAATTCTGAAATTTTTTGCTTTTTCCTGCTCCTCTTAGCATGATAAAGAAGATTCAAAGAGAGTGAGATGCCAGCTCCTTTCATTCAGTCAGTAGCTTCAAACATTTCTGGTATATTAATAACATGATGTTTTTCAATGGCAAAAATCAATGAATATTGTAAATGCACAAACAGTAATTTCTCCGCATTGCAAGGTGCAATTCTGAAATTTTTTGCTTTTTCCTGATCCTCTTAGCATGATAAAGAAGATTCAAAGAGAGTGAGATGCCAGCTCCTTTCATTCAGTCAGTAGCTTCAATCATTTCTGGACGTTTTTCAATGGCAAAAATCAATGAATATTGTAAATGCACAAACAGTAATTTCTCCGCATTGCAAGGTGCAATTCTGAAATTTTTTGCTTTTTCCTGCTCCTCTTAGCATGATAAAGAAGATTCAAAGAGAGTGAGATGCCAGCTCCTTTCATTCAGTCAGTAGCTTCAATCATTTCTGGACGTTTTTCAATGGCAAAAATCAATGAATATTGTAAATGCACAAACAGTAATTTCTCCGCATTGCAAGGTGCAATTCTGAAATTTTTTGCTTTTTCCTGCTCCTCTTAGCATGATAAAGAAGATTCAAAGAGAGTGAGATGCCAGCTCCTTTCATTCAGTCAGTAGCTTCAATCATTTCTGGTATATGAATAACATGATGTTTTTCAATGGCAAAAATCAATGAATATTGTAAATGCACAAACAGTAATTTCTCCGCATTGCAAGGTGCAATTCTGAAATTTTTTGCTTTTTCCTGCTCCTCTTAGCATGATAAAGAAGATTCAAAGAGAGTGAGATGCCAGCTCCTTTCATTCAGTCAGCAGCTTCAATCATTTCTGGACATTTTTCAATGGCAAAAATCAATGAATATTGTAAATGCACAAACAGTAATTTCTCCGCATTGCAAGGTGCAATTCTGAAATTTTTTGCTTTTTCCTGCTCCTCTTAGCATGATAAAGAAGATTCAAAGAGAGTGAGATGCCAGCTCCTTTCATTCAGTCAGTAGCTTCAAACATTTCTGGTATATGAATAACATGATGTTTTTCAATGGCAAAAATCAATGAATATTGTAAAAGCACAAACAGTAATTTCTCCGCATTGCAAGGTGCAATTCTGAAATTTTTTGCTTTTTCCTGCTCCTCTTAGCATGATAAAGAAGATTCAAAGAGAGTGAGATGCCAGCTCCTTTCATTCAGTCAGTAGCTTCAATCATTTCTGGACGTTTTTCAATGGCAAAAATCAATGAATATTGTAAATGCACAAACAGTAATTTCTCCGCATTGCAAGGTGCAATTCTGAAATTTTTTGCTTTTTCCTGGTCCTCTTAGCATGATAAAGAAGATTCAAAGAGAGTGAGATGCCAGCTCCTTTCATTCAGTCACTAGCTTCAATCATTTCTGGTATATGAATAACATGATGTTTTTCAATGGCAAAAATCAATGAATATTGTAAATGCACAAACAGTAATTTCTCCGCATTGCAAGTTGCAATTCTGAAATTTTTTGCTTTTTCCTGCTCCTCTTAGCATGATAAAGAAGATTCAAAGAGAGTGAGATGCCAGCTCCTTTCATTCAGTCAGTAGCTTCAATTATTTCTGGACGTTTTTCAATGGCAAAAATCAATGAATATTGTAAATGCACAAACAGTAATTTCTCCGCATTGCAAGGTGCAATTCTGAAATTTTTTGCTTTTTCCTGCTCCTCCTAGCATGATAAAGAAGATTCAAAGAGAGTGAGATGCCAGCTCCTTTCATTCAGTCAGTTGCTTCAATCATTTCTGGACGTTTTTCAATGGCAAAAATCAGTGAATATTGTAAATGCACAAACAGTAATTTCTCCGCATTGCAAGGTGCAATTCTGAAATTTTTTGCTTTTTCCTGCCCCTCTTAGCATGATAAAGAAGATTCAAAGAGAGTGAGATGCCAGCTCCTTTCATTCAGTCAGTAGCTTCAATCATTTCTGGACGTTTTTCAATGGCAAAAATCAATGAATATTGTAAATGCACAAACAGTAATTTCTCCGCATTGCAAGGTGCAATTCTGAAATTTTTTGCTTTTTCCTGCTCCTCTTAGCATGATAAAGAAGATTCAAAGAGAGTGAGATGCCAGCTCCTTTCATTCAGTCAGTAGCTTCAAACATTTCTGGTATATGAATAACATGATGTTTTTCAATGGCAAAAATCAATGAATATTGTAAAAGCACAAACAGTAATTTCTCCGCATTGCAAGGTGCAATTCTGAAATTTTTTGCTTTTTCCTGCTCCTCTTAGCATGATAAAGAAGATTCAAAGAGAGTGAGATGCCAGCTCCTTTCATTCAGTCAGTAGCTTCAATCATTTCTGGACGTTTTTCAATGGCAAAAATCAATGAATATTGTAAATGCACAAACAGTAATTTCTCCGCATTGCAAGGTGCAATTCTGAAATTTTTTGCTTTTTCCTGCTCCTCTTAGCATGATAAAGAAGATTCAAAGAGAGTGAGATGCCAGCTCCTTTCATTCAGTCAGTAGCTTCAATCATTTCTGGTATATGAATAACATGATGTTTTTCAATGGAAAAAATCAATGAATATTGTAAATGCACAAACAGTAATTTCTCCACATTGCAAGGTGCAATTCTGAAATTTTTTGCTTTTTCCTGCTCCTCTTAGCATGATAAAGAAGATTCAAAGAGAGTGAGATGCCAGCTCCTTTCATTCAGTCAGTAGCTTCAATCATTTCTGGACGTTTTTCAATGGCAAAAATCAATGAATATTGTAAATGCACAAACAGTAATTTCTCCGCATTGCAAGGTGCAATTCTGAAATTTTTTGCTTTTTCCTGCTCCTCTTAGCATGATAAAGAAGATTCAAAGAGAGTGAGATGCCAGCTCCTTTCATTCAGTCAGTAGCTTCAAACATTTCTGGTATATTAATAACATGATGTTTTTCAATGGCAAAAATCAATGAATATTGTAAATGCACAAACAGTAATTTCTCCGCATTGCAAGGTGCAATTCTGAAATTTTTTGCTTTTTCCTGATCCTCTTAGCATGATAAAGAAGATTCAAAGAGAGTGAGATGCCAGCTCCTTTCATTCAGTCAGTAGCTTCAATCATTTCTGGACGTTTTTCAATGGCAAAAATCAATGAATATTGTAAATGCACAAACAGTAATTTCTCCGCATTGCAAGGTGCAATTCTGAAATTTTTTGCTTTTTCCTGCTCCTCTTAGCATGATAAAGAAGATTCAAAGAGAGTGAGATGCCAGCTCCTTTCATTCAGTCAGTAGCTTCAATCATTTCTGGACGTTTTTCAATGGCAAAAATCAATGAATATTGTAAATGCACAAACAGTAATTTCTCCGCATTGCAAGGTGCAATTCTGAAATTTTTTGCTTTTTCCTGCTCCTCTTAGCATGATAAAGAAGATTCAAAGAGAGTGAGATGCCAGCTCCTTTCATTCAGTCAGTAGCTTCAATCATTTCTGGTATATGAATAACATGATGTTTTTCAATGGCAAAAATCAATGAATATTGTAAATGCACAAACAGTAATTTCTCCGCATTGCAAGGTGCAATTCTGAAATTTTTTGCTTTTTCCTGCTCCTCTTAGCATGATAAAGAAGATTCAAAGAGAGTGAGATGCCAGCTCCTTTCATTCAGTCAGCAGCTTCAATCATTTCTGGACATTTTTCAATGGCAAAAATCAATGAATATTGTAAATGCACAAACAGTAATTTCTCCGCATTGCAAGGTGCAATTCTGAAATTTTTTGCTTTTTCCTGCTCCTCTTAGCATGATAAAGAAGATTCAAAGAGAGTGAGATGCCAGCTCCTTTCATTCAGTCAGTAGCTTCAAACATTTCTGGTATATGAATAACATGATGTTTTTCAATGGCAAAAATCAATGAATATTGTAAAAGCACAAACAGTAATTTCTCCGCATTGCAAGGTGCAATTCTGAAATTTTTTGCTTTTTCCTGCTCCTCTTAGCATGATAAAGAAGATTCAAAGAGAGTGAGATGCCAGCTCCTTTCATTCAGTCAGTAGCTTCAATCATTTCTGGACGTTTTTCAATGGCAAAAATCAATGAATATTGTAAATGCACAAACAGTAATTTCTCCGCATTGCAAGGTGCAATTCTGAAATTTTTTGCTTTTTCCTGGTCCTCTTAGCATGATAAAGAAGATTCAAAGAGAGTGAGATGCCAGCTCCTTTCATTCAGTCACTAGCTTCAATCATTTCTGGTATATGAATAACATGATGTTTTTCAATGGCAAAAATCAATGAATATTGTAAATGCACAAACAGTAATTTCTCCGCATTGCAAGTTGCAATTCTGAAATTTTTTGCTTTTTCCTGCTCCTCTTAGCATGATAAAGAAGATTCAAAGAGAGTGAGATGCCAGCTCCTTTCATTCAGTCAGTAGCTTCAATTATTTCTGGACGTTTTTCAATGGCAAAAATCAATGAATATTGTAAATGCACAAACAGTAATTTCTCCGCATTGCAAGGTGCAATTCTGAAATTTTTTGCTTTTTCCTGCTCCTCCTAGCATGATAAAGAAGATTCAAAGAGAGTGAGATGCCAGCTCCTTTCATTCAGTCAGTTGCTTCAATCATTTCTGGACGTTTTTCAATGGCAAAAATCAGTGAATATTGTAAATGCACAAACAGTAATTTCTCCGCATTGCAAGGTGCAATTCTGAAATTTTTTGCTTTTTCCTGCCCCTCTTAGCATGATAAAGAAGATTCAAAGAGAGTGAGATGCCAGCTCCTTTCATTCAGTCAGTAGCTTCAATCATTTCTGGACGTTTTTCAATGGCAAAAATCAATGAATATTGTAAATGCACAAACAGTAATTTCTCCGCATTGCAAGGTGCAATTCTGAAATTTTTTGCTTTTTCCTGCTCCTCTTTGCATGATAAAGAAGATTCAAAGAGAGTGAGATGCCAGCTCCTTTCATTCAGTCAGTAGCTTCAATCATTTCTGGTATATGAATAACATGATGTTTTTCAATGGCAAAAATCAATGAATATTGTAAATGCACAAACAGTAATTTCTCCGCATTGCAAGGTGCAATTCTGAAATTTTTGGCTTTTTCCTGCTCCTCTTAGCATGATAAAGAAGATTCAAAGAGAGTGAGATGCCAGCTCCTTTCATTCAGTCAGTAGCTTCAATCATTTCTGGATGTTTTTCAATGGCAAAAATCAATGAATATTGTAAATGCACAAACAGTAATTTCTCCGCATTGCAAGGTGCAATTCTGAAATTTCTTGCATTTTCCTGCTCCTCTTAGCATGATAAAGAAGATTCAAAGAGAGTGAGATGCCAGCTCCTTTCATTCAGTCAGTAGCTTCAATCATTTCTGGACGTTTTTCAATGGCAAAAATCAATGAATATTGTAAATGCACAAACAGTAATTTCTCCGCATTGCAAGGTGCAATTCTGAAATTTTTTGCTTTTTCCTGCTCCTCTTAGCATGATAAAGAAGATTCAAAGAGAGTGAGATGCCAGCTCCTTTCATTCAGTCAGTGGCTTCAAACATTTCTGGTATATGAATAACATGATGTTTTTCAATGGCAAAAATCAATGAATATTGTAAATGCACAAACAGTAATTTCTCCGCATTGCAAGGTGCAATTCTGAAATTTTTTGCTTTTTCCTGCTCCTCTTAGCATGATAAAGAAGATTCAAAGAGAGTGAGATGCCAGCTCCTTTCATTCAGTCAGTAGCTTCAATCATTTCTGGTATATGAATAACATGATGTTTTTCAATGGCAAAAATCAATGAATATTGTAAATGCACAAACAGTAATTTCTCCGCATTGCAAGTTGCAATTCTGAAATTTTTTGCTTTTTCCTGCTCCTCTTAGCATGATAAAGAAGATTCAAAGAGAGTGAGATGCCAGCTCCTTTCATTCAGTCAGTAGCTTCAATCATTTCTGGACGTTTTTCAATGGCAAAAATCAATGAATATTGTAAATGCACCAACAGTAATTTCTCCGCATTGCAAGGTGCAATTCTGAAATTTTTTGCTTTTTCCTGCTCCTCTTAGCATGATAAAGAAGATTCAAAGAGAGTGAGATGCCAGCTCCTTTCATTCAGTCAGTAGCTTCAATCATTTCTGGACGTTTTTCAATGGCAAAAATCAATGAATATTGTAAATGCACAAACAGTAATTTCTCCGCATTGCAAGGTGCAATTCTGAAATTTTTTGCTTTTTCCTGCTCCTCTTAGCATGATAAAGAAGATTCAAACAGAGTGAGATGCCAGCTCCTTTCATTCAGTCAGTAGCTTCAAACATTTCTGGTATATGAATAACATGATGTTTTTCAATGGCAAAAATCAATGAATATTGTAAAAGCACAAACAGTAATTTCTCCGCATTGCAAGGTGCAATTCTGAAATTTTTTGCTTTTTCCTGCTCCTCTTAGCATGATAAAGAAGATTCAAAGAGAGTGAGATGCCAGCTCCTTTCATTCAGTCAGTAGCTTCAATCATTTCTGGACGTTTTTCAATGGCAAAAATCAATGAATATTGTAAATGCACAAACAGTAATTTCTCCGCATTGCAAGGTGCAATTCTGAAATTTTTTGCTTTTTCCTGCTCCTCTTAGCATGATAAAGAAGATTCAAAGAGAGTGAGATGCCAGCTCCTTTCATTCAGTCAGTAGCTTCAATCATTTCTGGTATATGAATAACATGATGTTTTTCAATGGCAAAAATCAATGAATATTGTAAATGCACAAACAGTAATTTCTCCACATTGCAAGGTGCAATTCTGAAATTTTTTGCTTTTTCCTGCTCCTCTTAGCATGATAAAGAAGATTCAAAGAGAGTGAGATGCCAGCTCCTTTCATTCAGTCAGTAGCTTCAATCATTTCTGGACGTTTTTCAATGGCAAAAATCAATGAATATTGTAAATGCACAAACAGTAATTTCTCCGCATTGCAAGGTGCAATTCTGAAATTTTTTGCTTTTTCCTGCTCCTCTTAGCATGATAAAGAAGATTCAAAGAGAGCGAGATGCCAGCTCCTTTCATTCAGTCAGTAGCTTCAATCATTTCTGGTATATGAATAACATGATGTTTTTCAATGGCAAAAATCAATGAATATTGTAAATGCACAAACAGTAATTTCTCCGCATTGCAAGGTGCAATTCTGAAATTTTTTGCTTTTTCCTGCTCCTCTTAGCATGATAAAGAAGATTCAAAGAGAGTGAGATGCCAGCTCCTTTCATTCAGTCAGTAGCTTCAATCATTTCTGGACGTTTTTCAATGGCAAAAATCAATGAATATTGTAAATGCACAAACAGTAATTTCTCCGCATTGCAAGGTGCAATTCTGAAATTTTTTGCTTTTTCCTGCTCCTCTTAGCATGATAAAGAATATTCAAAGAGAGTGAGATGCCAGCTCCTTTCATTCAGTCAGTAGCTTCAAACATTTCTAGTATATGAATAACATGATGTTTTTCAATGGCAAAAATCAATGAATATTGTAAATGCACAAACAGTAATTTCTCCGCATTGCAAGGTGCAATTCTGAAATTTTTTGATTTTTCCTGCTCCTCTTAGCATGATAAAGAAGATTCAAAGAGAGTGAGATGCCAGCTCCTTTCATTCAGTCAGTAGCTTCAATCATTTCTGGACGTTTTTCAATGGCAAAAATCAATGAATATTGTAAATGCACAAACAGTAATTTCTCCGCATTGCAAGGTGCAATTCTGAAATTTTTTGCTTTTTCCTGCTCCTCTTAGCATGATAAAGAAGATTCAAAGAGAGTGAGATGCCAGCTCCTTTCATTCAGTCAGTAGCTTCAATCATTTCTGGACGTTTTTCAATGGCAAAAATCAATGAATATTGTAAATGCACAAACAGTAATTTCTCCGCATTGCAAGGTGCAATTCTGAAATTTTTTGCTTTTTCCTGCTCCTCTTAGCATGATAAAGAAGATTCAAAGAGAGTGAGATGCCAGCTCCTTTCATTCAGTCAGTAGCTTCAATCATTTCTGGTATATGAATAACATGATGTTTTTCAATGGCAAAAATCAATGAATATTGTAAATGCACAAACAGTAATTTCTCCGCATTGCAAGGTGCAATTCTGAAATTTTTTGCTTTTTCCTGCTCCTCTTAGCATGATAAAGAAGATTCAAAGAGAGTGAGATGCCAGCTCCTTTCATTCAGTCAGCAGCTTCAATCATTTCTGGACATTTTTCAATGGCAAAAATCAATGAATATTGTAAATGCACAAACAGTAATTTCTCCGCATTGCAAGGTGCAATTCTGAAATTTTTTGCTTTTTCCTGCTCCTCTTAGCATGATAAAGAAGATTCAAAGAGAGTGAGATGCCAGCTCCTTTCATTCAGTCAGTAGCTTCAAACATTTCTGGTATATGAATAACATGATGTTTTTCAATGGCAAAAATCAATGAATATTGTAAAAGCACAAACAGTAATTTCTCCGCATTGCAAGGTGCAATTCTGAAATTTTTTGCTTTTTCCTGCTCCTCTTAGCATGATAAAGAAGATTCAAAGAGAGTGAGATGCCAGCTCCTTTCATTCAGTCAGTAGCTTCAATCATTTCTGGTATATGAATAACATGATGTTTTTCAATGGCAAAAATCAATGAATATTGTAAATGCACAAACAGTAATTTCTCCGCATTGCAAGTTGCAATTCTGAAATTTTTTGCTTTTTCCTGCTCCTCTTAGCATGATAAAGAAGATTCAAAGAGAGTGAGATGCCAGCTCCTTTCATTCAGTCAGTAGCTTCAATTATTTCTGGACGTTTTTCAATGGCAAAAATCAATGAATATTGTAAATGCACAAACAGTAATTTCTCCGCATTGCAAGGTGCAATTCTGAAATTTTTTGCTTTTTCCTGCTCCTCTTAGCATGATAAAGAAGATTCAAAGAGAGTGAGATGCCAGCTCCTTTCATTCAGTCAGTTGCTTCAATCATTTCTGGACGTTTTTCAATGGCAAAAATCAGTGAATATTGTAAATGCACAAACAGTAATTTCTCCGCATTGCAAGGTGCAATTCTGAAATTTTTTGCTTTTTCCTGCTCCTCTTAGCATGATAAAGAAGATTCAAAGAGAGTGAGATGCCAGCTCCTTTCATTCAGTCAGTAGCTTCAATCATTTCTGGACGTTTTTCAATGGCAAAAATCAATGAATATTGTAAATGCACAAACAGTAATTTCTCCGCATTGCAAGGTGCAATTCTGAAATTTTTTGCTTTTTCCTGCTCCTCTTTGCATGATAAAGAAGATTCAAAGAGAGTGAGATGCCAGCTCCTTTCATTCAGTCAGTAGCTTCAATCATTTCTGGTATATGAATAACATGATGTTTTTCAATGGCAAAAATCAATGAATATTGTAAATGCACAAACAGTAATTTCTCCGCATTGCAAGGTGCAATTCTGAATTTTTTTGCTTTTTCCTGCTCCTCTTTGCATGATAAAGAAGATTCAAAGAGAGTGAGATGCCAGCTCCTTTCATTCAGTCAGTAGCTTCAATCATTTCTGGTATATGAATAACATGATGTTTTTCAATGGCAAAAATCAATGAATATTGTAAATGCACAAACAGTAATTTCTCCGCATTGCAAGGTGCAATTCTGAAATTTTTGGCTTTTTCCTGCTCCTCTTAGCATGATAAAGAAGATTCAAAGAGAGTGAGATGCCAGCTCCTTTCATTCAGTCAGTAGCTTCAATCATTTCTGGATGTTTTTCAATGGCAAAAATCAATGAATATTGTAAATGCACAAACAGTAATTTCTCCGCATTGCAAGGTGCAATTCTGAAATTTCTTGCATTTTCCTGCTCCTCTTAGCATGATAAAGAAGATTCAAAGAGAGTGAGATGCCAGCTCCTTTCATTCAGTCAGTAGCTTCAATCATTTCTGGACGTTTTTCAATGGCAAAAATCAATGAATATTGTAAATGCACAAACAGTAATTTCTCCGCATTGCAAGGTGCAATTCTGAAATTTTTTGCTTTTTCCTGCTCCTCTTAGCATGATAAAGAAGATTCAAAGAGAGTGAGTTGCCAGCTTCTTTCATTCAGTCAGTAGCTTCAAACATTTCTGGGATATGAATAACATGATGTTTTTCAATGGCAAAAATTAATGAATATTGTAAATGCACAAACAGTAATTTCTCCGCATTGCAAGGTGCAATTCTGAAATTTTTTGCTTTTTCCTGCTCCTCTTAGCATGATAAAGAAGATTCAAAGAGAGTGAGATGCCAAGCTCCTTTCATTCAGTCAGTAGCTTCAATCATTTCTGGACGTTTTTCAATGGCAAAAATCAATGAATATTGTAAATGCACAAACAGTAATTTCTCCGCATTGCAAGGTGCAATTCTGAAATTTTTTGCTTTTTCCTGCTCCTCTTAGCATGATAAAGAAGATTCAAAGAGAGTGAGATGCCAGCTCCTTTCATTCAGTCAGTAGCTTCAATCATTTCTGGACGTTTTTCAATGGCAAAAATCAATGAATATTGTAAATGCACAAACAGTAATTTCTCCGCATTGCAAGGTGCAATTCTGAAATTTTTTGCTTTTTCCTGCTCCTCTTAGCATGATAAAGAAGATTCAAAGAGAGTGAGATGCCAGCTCCTTTCATTCAGTCAGTAGCTTCAATCATTTCTGGTATATGAATAACATGATGTTTTTCAATGGCAAAAATCAATGAATATTGTAAATGCACAAACAGTAATTTCTCCGCATTGCAAGTTGCAATTCTGAAATTTTTTGCTTTTTCCTGCTCCTCTTAGCATGATAAAGAAGATTCAAAGAGAGTGAGATTCCAGCTCCTTTCATTCAGTCAGTAGCTTCAATCATTTCTGGACGTTTTTCAATGGCAAAAATCAATGAATATTGTAAATGCACAAACAGTAATTTCTCCGCATTGCAAGGTGCAATTCTGAAATTTTTTGCTTTTTCCTGCTCCTCTTAGCATGATAAAGAAGATTCAAAGAGAGTGAGATGCCAGCTCCTTTCATTCAGTCAGTAGCTTCAATCATTTCTGGACGTTTTTCAATGACAAAAATCAATGAATATTGTAAATGCACAAACAGTAATTTCTCCGCATTGCAAGATGCAATTCTGAAATTTTTTGCTTTTTCCTGCTCCTCTTAGCATGATAAAAAAGATTCAAAGAGAGTGAGATGCCAGCTCCTTTCATTCAGTCAGTAGCTTCAATCATTTCTGGACGTTTTTCAATGGCAAAAATCAATGAATATTGTAAATGCACAAACAGTAATTTCTCCGCATTGCAAGGTGCAATTCTGAAATTTTTTGCTTTTTCCTGCTCCTCCTAGCATGATAAAGAAGATTCAAAGAGAGTGAGATGCCAGCTCCTTTCATTCAGTCAGTAGCTTCAATCATTTCTGGTATATGAATAACATGATGTTTTTCAATGGCAAAAATCAATGAATATTGTAAATGCACAAACAGTAATTTCTCCGCATTGCAAGGTGCAATTCTGAAATTTTTTGCTTTTTCCTGCTCCTCTTAGCATGATAAAGAAGATTCAAAGAGAGTGAGATGCCAGCTCCTTTCATTCAGTCAGTAGCTTCAATCATTTCTGGACGTTTTTCAATGGCAAAAATCAATGAATATTGTAAATGCACAAACAGTAATTTCTCCGCATTGCAAGGTGCAATTTTGAAATTTTTTGCTTTTTCCTGCTCCTCTTAGCATGATAAAGAAGATTCAAAGAGAGTGAGATGCCAGCTCCTTTCATTCAGTCAGTAGCTTCAGTCATTTCTGGACGTTTTTCAATGGCAAAAATCAATGAATATTGTAAATGCACAAACAGTAATTTCTCCGCATTGCAAGGTGCAATTCTGAAATTTTTTGCTTTTTCCTGCTCCTCTTAGCATGATAAAGAAGATTCAAAGAGAGTGAGATGCCAGCTCCTTTCATTCAGTCAGTAGCTTCAAACATTTCTGGTATAAACATTTCTGGACGTTTTTCAATGGCAAAAATCAATGAATATTGTAAATGCACAAACAGTAATATCTCCACATTGCAAGGTGCAATTCTGAAATTTTTTGCTTTTTCCTGCTAATCCTAGCATGATAAAGAAGATTCAAATAGAGTGAGATGCCAGCTCCTTTCATTCAGTCAGTAGCTTCAAACATTTCTGGACGTTTTTCAATGGCAAAATTCAATGAATATTGTAAATGCACAAACAGTAATATCTCCACATTGCCAGGTGCAATTCTGAAATTTTTTGCTTTTTCCTGCTAATCCTAGCATGATAAAGAAGATTCAAAGAGAGTGAGATGCCAGCTCCTTTCATTCAGTCAGTAGCTTCAATCATTTCTGGACGTTTTTCAAAGGCAAAAATCAATGAATATTGTAAATGCACAAACAGTAATTTCTCCGCATTGCAAGGTGCAATTCTGAAATTTTTTGCTTTTTCCTGCTCCTCTTAGCATGATAAAGAAGATTCAAAGAGAGTGAGATGCCAGCTCCTTTCATTCAGTCAGTAGCTTCAATCATTTCTGGACGTTTTTCAATGGCAAAAATCAATGAATATTGTAAATGCACAAACAGTAATTTCTCCGCATTGCAAGATGCAATTCTGAAATTTTTTGCTTTTTCCTGCTCCTCTTAGCATGATAAAGAAGATTCAAAGAGAGTGAGATGCCAGCTCCTTTCATTCAGTCAGTAGCTTCAGTCATTTCTGGACGTTTTTCAATGGCAAAAATCAATGAATATTGTAAATGCACAAACAGTAATTTCTCCGCATTGCAAGGTGCAATTCTGAAATTTTTTGCTTTTTCCTGCTCCTCTTAGCATGATAAAGAAGATTCAAAGAGAGTGAGATGCCAGCTCCTTTCATTCAGTCAGTAGCTTCAAACATTTCTGGTATAAACATTTCTGGACGTTTTTCAATGGCAAAAATCAATGAATATTGTAAATGCACAAACAGTAATATCTCCACATTGCAAGGTGCAATTCTGAAATTTTTTGCTTTTTCCTGCTAATCCTAGCATGATAAAGAAGATTCAAATAGAGTGAGATGCCAGCTCCTTTCATTCAGTCAGTAGCTTCAAACATTTCTGGACGTTTTTCAATGGCAAAATTCAATGAATATTGTAAATGCACAAACAGTAATATCTCCACATTGCCAGGTGCAATTCTGAAATTTTTTGCTTTTTCCTGCTAATCCTAGCATGATAAAGAAGATTCAAAGAGAGTGAGATGCCAGCTCCTTTCATTCAGTCAGTAGCTTCAATCATTTCTGGACGTTTTTCAATGGCAAAAATCAATGAATATTGTAAATGCACAAACAGTAATTTCTCCGCATTGCAAGGTGCAATTCTGAAATTTTTTGCTTTTTCCTGCTCCTCTTAGCATGATAAAGAAGATTCAAAGAGAGTGAGATGCCAGCTCCTTTCATTCAGTCAGTAGCTTCAATCATTTCTGGACGTTTTTCAATGGCAAAAATCAATGAATATTGTAAATGCACAAACAGTAATTTCTCCGCATTGCAAGATGCAATTCTGAAATTTTTTGCTTTTTCCTGCTCCTCTTAGCATGATAAAGAAGATTCAAAGAGAGTGAGATGCCAGCTCCTTTCATTCAGTCAGTAGCTTCAATCATTTCTGGTATATGAATAACATGATGTTTTTCAATGGCAAAAATCAATGAATATTGTAAATGCACAAACAGTAATTTCTCCGCATTGCAAGGTGCAATTCTGAAATTTTTTGCTTTTTCCTGCTCCTCTTAGCATGATAAAGAAGATTCAAAGAGAGTGAGATGCCAGCTCCTTTCATTCAGTCAGTAGCTTCAATCATTTCTGGACGTTTTTCAATGGCAAAAATCAATGAATATTGTAAATGCACAAACAGTAATTTCTCCGCATTGCAAGATGCAATTCTGAAATTTTTTGCTTTTTCCTGCTCCTCTTAGCATGATAAAGAAGATTCAAAGAGAGTGAGATGCCAGCTCCTTTCATTCAGTCAGTAGCTTCAGTCATTTCTGGACGTTTTTCAATGCAAAAATCAATGAATATTGTAAATGCACAAACAGTAATTTCTCCGCATTGCAAGGTGCAATTCTGAAATTTTTTGCTTTTTCCTGCTCCTCTTAGCATGATAAAGAAGATTCAAAGAGAGTGAGATGCCAGCTCCTTTCATTCAGTCAGTAGCTTCAATCATTTCTGGTATATGAATAACATGATGTTTTTCAATGGCAAAAATCAATGAATATTGTAAATGCACAAACAGTAATTTCTCCGCATTGCAAGGTGCAATTCTGAAATTTTTTGCTTTTTCCTGCTCCTCTTAGCATGATAAAGAAGATTCAAAGAGAGTGAGATGCCAGCTCCTTTCATTCAGTCAGTAGCTTCAATCATTTCTGGATGTTTTTCAATGGCAAAAATCAATGAATATTATAAATGCACAAACAGTAATTTCTCCGCATTGCAAGGTGCAATTCTGAAATTTCTTGCATTTTCCTGCTCCTCTTAGCATGATAAAGAAGATTCAAAGAGAGTGAGATGCCAGCTCCTTTCATTCAGTCAGTAGCTTCAATCATTTCTGGACGTTTTTCAATGGCAAAAATCAATGAATATTGTAAATGCACAAACAGTAATTTCTCCGCATTGCAAGGTGCAATTCTGAAATTTTTTGCTTTTTCCTGCTCCTCTTAGCATGATAAAGAAGATTCAAAGAGAGTGAGATGCCAGCTCCTTTCATTCAGTCAGTAGCTTCAAACATTTCTGGTATATGAATAACATGATGTTTTTCAATGGCAAAAATCAATGAATATTGTAAATGCACAAACAGTAATTTCTCCGCATTGCAAGGTGCAATTCTGAAATTTTTTGCTTTTTCCTGCTCCTCTTAGCATGATAAAGAAGATTCAAAGAGAGTGAGATGCCAGCTCCTTTCATTCAGTCAGTAGCTTCAATCATTTCTGGACGTTTTTCAATGGCAAAAATCAATGAATATTGTAAATGCACAAACAGTAATTTCTCCGCATTGCAAGGTGCAATTCTGAAATTTTTTGCTTTTTCCTGCTCTTTTAGCATGATAAAGAAGATTCAAAGAGAGTGAGATGCCAGCTTCTTTCATTGTCAGTAGCTTCAAACATTTCTGGGATATGAATAACATGATGTTTTTCAATGGCAAAAATTAATGAATATTGTAAATGCACAAACAGTAATTTCTCCGCATTGCAAGGTGCAATTCTGAAATTTTTTGCTTTTTCCTGCTCCTCTTAGCATGATAAAGAAGATTCAAAGAGAGTGAGATGCCAGCTCCTTTCATTCAGTCAGTAGCTTCAATCATTTCTGGACGTTTTTCAATGGCAAAAATCAATGAATATTGTAAATGCACAAACAGTAATTTCTCCGCATTGCAAGGTGCAATTCTGAAATTTTTTGCTTTTTCCTGCTCCTCTTAGCATGATAAAGAAGATTCAAAGAGAGTGAGATGCCAGCTCCTTTCATTCAGTCAGTAGCTTCAATCATTTCTGGACGTTTTTCAATGGCAAAAATCAATGAATATTGTAAATGCACAAACAGTAATTTCTCCGCATTGCAAGGTGCAATTCTGAAATTTTTTGCTTTTTCCTGCTCCTCTTAGCATGATAAAGAAGATTCAAAGAGAGTGAGATGCCAGCTCCTTTCATTCAGTCAGTAGCTTCAAACATTTCTGGTATATGAATAACATGATGTTTTTCAATGGCAAAAATCAATGAATATTGTAAATGCACAAACAGTAATTTCTCCGCATTGCAAGGTGCAATTCTGAAATTTTTTGCTTTTTCCTGCTCCTCTTAGCATGATAAAGAAGATTCAAAGAGAGTGAGATGCCAGCTCCTTTCATTCAGTCAGTAGCTTCAATCATTTCTGGACGTTTTTCAATGGCAAAAATCAATGAATATTGTAAATGCACAAACAGTAATTTCTCCGCATTGCAAGGTGCAATTCTGAAATTTTTTGCTTTTTCCTGCTCTTTTAGCATGATAAAGAAGATTCAAAGAGAGTGAGATGCCAGCTTCTTTCATTGTCAGTAGCTTCAAACATTTCTGGGATATGAATAACATGATGTTTTTCAATGGCAAAAATTAATGAATATTGTAAATGCACAAACAGTAATTTCTCCGCATTGCAAGGTGCAATTCTGAAATTTTTTGCTTTTTCCTGCTCCTCTTAGCATGATAAAGAAGATTCAAAGAGAGTGAGATGCCAGCTCCTTTCATTCAGTCAGTAGCTTCAATCATTTCTGGACGTTTTTCAATGGCAAAAATCAATGAATATTGTAAATGCACAAACAGTAATTTCTCCGCATTGCAAGGTGCAATTCTGAAATTTTTTGCTTTTTCCTGCTCCTCTTAGCATGATAAAGAAGATTCAAAGAGAGTGAGATGCCAGCTCCTTTCATTCAGTCAGTAGCTTCAATCATTTCTGGACGTTTTTCAATGGCAAAAATCAATGAATATTGTAAATGCACAAACAGTAATTTCTCCGCATTGCAAGGTGCAATTCTGAAATTTTTTGCTTTTTCCTGCTCCTCTTAGCATGATAAAGAAGATTCAAAGAGAGTGAGATGCCAGCTCCTTTCATTCAGTCAGTAGCTTCAATCATTTCTGGTATATGAATAACATGATGTTTTTCAATGGCAAAAATCAATGAATATTGTAAATGCACAAACAGTAATTTCTCCGCATTGCAAGTTGCAATTCTGAAATTTTTTGCTTTTTCCTGCTCCTCTTAGCATGATAAAGAAGATTCAAAGAGAGTGAGATTCCGGCTCCTTTCATTCAGTCAGTAGCTTCAATCATTTCTGGACGTTTTTCAATGGCAAAAATCAATGAATATTGTAAATGCACAAACAGTAATTTCTCCGCATTGCAAGGTGCAATTCTGAAATTTTTTGCTTTTTCCTGCTCCTCTTAGCATGATAAAGAAGATTCAAAGAGAGTGAGATGCCAGCTCCTTTCATTCAGTCAGTAGCTTCAATCATTTCTGGACGTTTTTCAATGGCAAAAATCAATGAATATTGTAAATGCACAAACAGTAATTTCTCCGCATTGCAAGATGAAATTCTGAATTTTGCTTTTTCCTGCTCCTCTTAGCATGATAAAGAAGATTCAAAGAGAGTGAGATGCCAGCTCCTTTCATTCAGTCAGTAGCTTCAATCATTTCTGGACGTTTTTCAATGGCAAAAATCAATGAATATTGTAAATGCACAAACAGTAATTTCTCCGCATTGCAAGGTGCAATTCTGAAATTTTTTGCTTTTTCCTGCTCCTCTTAGCATGATAAAGAAGATTCAAACAGAGTGAGATGCCAGCTCCTTTCATTCAGTCAGTAGCTTCAATCATTTCTGGTATATGAATAACATGATGTTTTTCAATGGCAAAAATCAATGAATATTGTAAATGCACAAACAGTAATTTCTCCGCATTGCAAGGTGCAATTCTGAAATTTTTTGCTTTTTCCTGCTCCTCTTAGCATGATAAAGAAGATTCAAAGAGAGTGAGATGCCAGCTCCTTTCATTCAGTCAGTAGCTTCAATCATTTCTGGACGTTTTTCAATGGCAAAAATCAATGAATATTGTAAATGCACAAACAGTAATTTCTCCGCATTGCAAGGTGCAATTCTGAAATTTTTTGCTTTTTCCTGCTCCTCTTAGCATGATAAAGAAGATTCAAAGAGAGTGAGATGCCAGCTCCTTTCATTCAGTCAGTAGCTTCAGTCATTTCTGGAAGTTTTTCAATGGCAAAAATCAATGAATATTGTAAATGCACAAACAGTAATTTCTCCGCATTGCAAGGTGCAATTCTGAAATTTTTTGCTTTTTCCTGCTCCTCTTAGCATGATAAAGAAGATTCAAAAAGAGTGAGATGCCAGCTCCTTTCATTCAGTCAGTAGCTTCAAACATTTCTGGTATAAACATTTCTGGACGTTTTTCAATGGCAAAAATCAATGAATATTGTAAATGCACAAAGAGTAATATCTCCACATTGCAAGGTGCAATGCTGAAATTTTTTTTGCTTTTTCCTGCTAATCCTAGCATGATAAAGAAGATTCAAATAGAGTGAGATGCCAGCTCCTTTCATTCAGTCAGTAGCTTCAAACATTTCTGGACGTTTTTCAATGGCAAAAATCAATGAATATTGTAAATGCACAAACAGTAATATCTCCACATTGCAAGGTGCAATTCTGAAATTTTTTGCTTTTTCCTGCTAATCCTAGCATGATAAAGAAGATTCAAAGAGAGTGAGATGTCAGCTCCTTTCATTCAGTCAGTAGCTTCAAACATTTCTGGTATATGAATAACATGATGTTTTTCAATGGCAAAAATCAATGAATATTGTAAATGCACAAACAGTAATATCTCCACATTGCAAGGTGCAATTCTGAAATTTTTTGCTTTTTCCTGCTAATCCTAGCATGATAAAGAAGATTCAAAGAGAGTGAGATGCCAGCTCCTTTCATTCAGTCAGTAGCTTCAAACATTTCTGGACGTTTTTCAATGGCAAAAATCAATGAATATTGTAAATGCACAAACAGTAATATCTCCACATTGCAAGGTGCAATTCTGAAATTTTTTGCTTTTTCCTGCTACTCCTAGCATGATAAAGAAGATTCAAAGAGAGTGAGATGCCAGCTCCTTTCATTCAGTCAGTAGCTTCAATCATTTCTGGACGTTTTTCAATGGCAAAAATCAATGAATATTGTAAATGCACAAACAGTAATTTCTCCGCATTGCAAGGTGCAATTCTGAATTTTTTTGCTTTTTCCTGCTCCTCTTAGCATGGTAAAGAAGATTCAAAGAGAGTGAGATGCCAGCTCCTTTCATTCAGTCAGTAGCTTCAGTCATTTCTGGACGTTTTTCAATGGCAAAAATCAATGAATATTGTAAATGCACAAAAAGTAATTTCTCCGCATTGCAAGGTGCAATTCTGAAATTTTTTGCTTTTTCCTGCTCCTCTTAGCATGATAAAGAAGATTCAAAGAGAGTGAGATGCCAGCTCCTTTCATTCAGTCAGTAGCTTCAAACATTTCTGGTATAAACATTTCTGGACGTTTTTCAATGGCAAAAATCAATGAATATTGTAAATGCACAAACAGTAATATCTCCACATTGCAAGGTGCAATTCTGAAATTTTTTGCTTTTTCCTGCTAATCCTAGCATGATAAAGAAGATTCAAATAGAGTGAGATGCCAGCTCCTTTCATTCAGTCAGTAGCTTCAAACATTTCTGGACGTTTTTCAATGGCAAAATTCAATGAATATTGTAAATGCACAAACAGTAATATCTCCACATTGCAAGGTGCAATTCTGAAATTTTTTGCTTTTTCCTGCTAATCCTAGCATGATAAAGAAGATTCAAAGAGAGTGAGATGCCAGCTCCTTTCATTCAGTCAGTAGCTTCAATCATTTCTGGACGTTTTTCAATGGCAAAAATCAATGAATATTGTAAATGCACAAACAGTAATTTCTCCGCATTGCAAGGTGCAATTCTGAAATTTTTTGCTTTTTCCTGCTCCTCTTAGCATGATAAAGAAGATTCAAAGAGAGTGAGATGCCAGCTCCTTTCATTCAGTCAGTAGCTTCAATCATTTCTGGATGTTTTTCAATGGCAAAAATCAATGAATATTGTAAATGCACAAACAGTAATTTCTCCGCATTGCAAGGTGCAATTCTGAAATTTTTTGCTTTTTCCTGCTCCTCTTAGCATGATAAAGAAGATTCAAAGAGAGTGAGATGCCAGCTCCTTTCATTCAGTCAGTAGCTTCAATCATTTCTGGTATATGAATAACATGATGTTTTTCAATGGCAAAAATCAATGAATATTGTAAATGCACAAACAGTAATTTCTCTGCATTGCAAGGTGCAATTCTGAATTTTTTTGCTTTTTCCTGCTCCTCTTAGCATGATAAAGAAGATTCAAAGAGAGTGAGATGCCAGCTCCTTTCATTCAGTCAGTAGCTTCAATCATTTCTGGACGTTTTTCAATGGCAAAAATCAATGAATATTGTAAATGCACAAACAGTAATTTCTCCGCATTGCAAGATGCAATTCTGAAATTTTTTGCTTTTTCCTGCTCCTCTTAGCATGATAAAGAAGATTCAAAGAGAGTGAGATGCCAGCTCCTTTCATTCAGTCAGTAGCTTCAGTCATTTCTGGACGTTTTTCAATGGCAAAAATCAATGAATATTGTAAATGCACAAACAGTAATTTCTCCGCATTGCAAAGTGCAATTCTGAAATTTTTTGCTTTTTCCTGCTCCTCTTAGCATGATAAAGAAGATTCAAAGAGAGTGAGATGCCAGCTCCTTTCATTCAGTCAGTAGCTTCAAACATTTCTGGTATAAACATTTCTGGATGTTTTTCAATGGCAAAAATCAATGAATATTGTAAATGCACAAACAGAAATATCTCCACATTGCAAGGTGCAATGCTGAAATTTTTTGCTTTTTCCTGCTAATCCTAGGATGATAAAGAAGATTCAAATAGAGTGAGATGCCAGCTCCTTTCATTCAGTCAGTAGCTTCAAACATTTCTGGACGTTTTTCAATGGCAAAAATCAATGAATATTGTAAATGCACAAACAGTAATATCTCCACATTGCAAGGTGCAATTCTGAAATTTTTTGCTTTTTCCTGCTAATCCTAGCATGATAAAGAAGATTCAAAGAGAGTGAGATGTCAGCTCCTTTCATTCAGTCAGTAGCTTCAATCATTTCTGGTATATGAATAACATGATGTTTTTCAATGGCAAAAATCAATGAATATTGTAAATGCACAAACAGTAATTTCTCCGCATTGCAAGGTGCAATTCTGAAATTTTTTGCTTTTTCCTGCTCCTCTTAGCATGATAAAGAAGATTCAAAGAGAGTGAGATGCCAGCTCCTTTCATTCAGTCAGTAGCTTCAATCATTTCTGGACGTTTTTCAATGGCAAAAATCAATGAATATTGTAAATGCACAAACAGTAATTTCTCCGCATTGCAAGGTGCAATTCTGAAATTTTTTGCTTTTTCCTGCTCCTCTTAGCATGATAAAGAAGATTCAAAGAGAGTGAGATGCCAGCTCCTTTCATTCAGTCAGTAGCTTCAGTCATTTCTGGAAGTTTTTCAATGGCAAAAATCAATGAATATTGTAAATGCACAAACAGTAATTTCTCCGCATTGCAAGGTGCAATTCTGAAATTTTTTGCTTTTTCCTGCTCCTCTTAGCATGATAAAGAAGATTCAAAGAGAGTGAGATGCCAGCTCCTTTCATTCAGTCAGTAGCTTCAAACATTTCTGGTATAAACATTTCTGGACGTTTTTCAATGGCAAAAATCAATGAATATTGTAAATGCACAAACAGTAATATCTCCACATTGCAAGGTGCAATGCTGAAATTTTTTTTGCTTTTTCCTGCTAATCCTAGCATGATAAAGAAGATTCAAATAGAGTGAGATGCCAGCTCCTTTCATTCAGTCAGTAGCTTCAAACATTTCTGGACGTTTTTCAATGGCAAAAATCAATGAATATTGTAAATGCACAAACAGTAATATCTCCACATTGCAAGGTGCAATTCTGAAATTTTTTGCTTTTTCCTGCTAATCCTAGCATGATAAAGAAGATTCAAAGAGAGTGAGATGTCAGCTCCTTTCATTCAGTCAGTAGCTTCAAACATTTCTGGTATATGAATAACATGATGTTTTTCAATGGCAAAAATCAATGAATATTGTAAATGCACAAACAGTAATATCTCCACATTGCAAGGTGCAATTCTGAAATTTTTTGCTTTTTCCTGCTAATCCTAGCATGATAAAGAAGATTCAAAGAGAGTGAGATGCCAGCTCCTTTCATTCAGTCAGTAGCTTCAAACATTTCTGGACGTTTTTCAATGGCAAAAATCAATGAATATTGTAAATGCACAAACAGTAATATCTCCACATTGCAAGGTGCAATTCTGAAATTTTTTGCTTTTTCCTGCTACTCCTAGCATGATAAAGAAGATTCAAAGAGAGTGAGATGCCAGCTCCTTTCATTCAGTCAGTAGCTTCAATCATTTCTGGACGTTTTTCAATGGCAAAAATCAATGAATATTGTAAATGCACAAACAGTAATTTCTCCGCATTGCAAGGTGCAATTCTGAATTTTTTTGCTTTTTCCTGCTCCTCTTAGCATGGTAAAGAAGATTCAAAGAGAGTGAGATGCCAGCTCCTTTCATTCAGTCAGTAGCTTCAGTCATTTCTGGACGTTTTTCAATGGCAAAAATCAATGAATATTGTAAATGCACAAAAAGTAATTTCTCCGCATTGCAAGGTGCAATTCTGAAATTTTTTGCTTTTTCCTGCTCCTCTTAGCATGATAAAGAAGATTCAAAGAGAGTGAGATGCCAGCTCCTTTCATTCAGTCAGTAGCTTCAAACATTTCTGGTATAAACATTTCTGGACGTTTTTCAATGGCAAAAATCAATGAATATTGTAAATGCACAAACAGTAATATCTCCACATTGCAAGGTGCAATTCTGAAATTTTTTGCTTTTTCCTGCTAATCCTAGCATGATAAAGAAGATTCAAATAGAGTGAGATGCCAGCTCCTTTCATTCAGTCAGTAGCTTCAAACATTTCTGGACGTTTTTCAATGGCAAAATTCAATGAATATTGTAAATGCACAAACAGTAATATCTCCACATTGCAAGGTGCAATTCTGAAATTTTTTGCTTTTTCCTGCTAATCCTAGCATGATAAAGAAGATTCAAAGAGAGTGAGATGCCAGCTCCTTTCATTCAGTCAGTAGCTTCAATCATTTCTGGACGTTTTTCAATGGCAAAAATCAATGAATATTGTAAATGCACAAACAGTAATTTCTCCGCATTGCAAGGTGCAATTCTGAAATTTTTTGCTTTTTCCTGCTCCTCTTAGCATGATAAAGAAGATTCAAAGAGAGTGAGATGCCAGCTCCTTTCATTCAGTCAGTAGCTTCAATCATTTCTGGATGTTTTTCAATGGCAAAAATCAATGAATATTGTAAATGCACAAACAGTAATTTCTCCGCATTGCAAGGTGCAATTCTGAAATTTTTTGCTTTTTCCTGCTCCTCTTAGCATGATAAAGAAGATTCAAAGAGAGTGAGATGCCAGCTCCTTTCATTCAGTCAGTAGCTTCAATCATTTCTGGTATATGAATAACATGATGTTTTTCAATGGCAAAAATCAATGAATATTGTAAATGCACAAACAGTAATTTCTCCGCATTGCAAGGTGCAATTCTGAAATTTTTTGCTTTTTCCTGCTCCTCTTAGCATGATAAAGAAGATTCAAAGAGAGTGAGATGCCAGCTCCTTTCATTCAGTCAGTAGCTTCAATCATTTCTGGACGTTTTTCAATGGCAAAAATCAATGAATATTGTAAATGCACAAACAGTAATTTCTCCGCATTGCAAGATGCAATTCTGAAATTTTTTGCTTTTTCCTGCTCCTCTTAGCATGATAAAGAAGATTCAAAGAGAGTGAGATGCCAGCTCCTTTCATTCAGTCAGTAGCTTCAGTCATTTCTGGACGTTTTTCAATGGCAAAAATCAATGAATATTGTAAATGCACAAACAGTAATTTCTCCGCATTGCAAAGTGCAATTCTGAAATTTTTTGCTTTTTCCTGCTCCTCTTAGCATGATAAAGAAGATTCAAAGAGAGTGAGATGCCAGCTCCTTTCATTCAGTCAGTAGCTTCAAACATTTCTGGTATAAACATTTCTGGATGTTTTTCAATGGCAAAAATCAATGAATATTGTAAATGCACAAACAGTAATATCTCCACATTGCAAGGTGCAATGCTGAAATTTTTTGCTTTTTCCTGCTAATCCTAGGATGATAAAGAAGATTCAAATAGAGTGAGATGCCAGCTCCTTTCATTCAGTCAGTAGCTTCAAACATTTCTGGACGTTTTTCAATGGCAAAAATCAATGAATATTGTAAATGCACAAACAGTAATATCTCCACATTGCAAGGTGCAATTCTGAAATTTTTTGCTTTTTCCTGCTAATCCTAGCATGATAAAGAAGATTCAAAGAGAGTGAGATGTCAGCTCCTTTCATTCAGTCAGTAGCTTCAAACATTTCTGGTATATGAATAACATGATGTTTTTCAATGGCAAAAATCAATGAATATTGTAAATGCACAAACAGTAATATCTCCACATTGCAAGGTGCAATTCTGAATTTTTTTGCTTTTTCCTGCTAATCCTAGCATGATAAAGAAGATTCAAAGAGAGTGAGATGCCAGCTCCTTTCATTCAGTCAGTAGCTTCAAACATTTCTGGACGTTTTTCAATGGCAAAAATCAATGAATATTGTAAATGCACAAACAGTAATATCTCCACATTGCAAGGTGCAATTCTGAAATTTTTTGCTTTTTCCTGCTACTCCTAGCATGATAAAGAAGATTCAAAGAGAGTGAGATGCCAGCTCCTTTCATTCAGTCAGTAGCTTCAAACATTTCTGGACGTTTTTCAATGGCAAAAATCAATGAATATTGTAAATGCACAAACAGTAATATCTCCACATTGCAAGGTGCAATTCTGAAATTTTTTGCTTTTTCCTGCTAATCCTAGCATGATAAAGAAGATTCAAAGAGAGTGAGATGCCAGCTCCTTTCATTCAGTCAGTAGCTTCAAACATTTCTGGACGTTTTTCAATGGCAAAAATCAATGAATATTGTAAATGCACAAACAGTAATTTCTCCGCATTGCAAGGTGCAATTCTGAAATTTTTTGCTTTTTCCTGCTCCTCTTAGCATGATAAAGAAGATTCAAAGAGAGTGAGATGCCAGCTCCTTTCATTCAGTCAGTAGCTTCAATCATTTCTGGACGTTTTTCAATGGCAAAAATCAATGAATATTGTAAATGCACAAACAGTAATTTCTCCGCATTGCAAGGTGCAATTCTGAAATTTTTTGCTTTTTCCTGCTCCTCTTAGCATGATAATAAAGATTCAAAGAGAGTGAGATGCCAGCTCCTTTCATTCAGTCAGTAGCTTCAATCATTTCTGGTATATGAATAACATGATGTTTTTCAATGGCAAAAATCAATGAATATTGTAAATGCACAAACAGTAATTTCTCCGCATTGCAAGTTGCAATTCTGAAATTTTTTGCTTTTTCCTGCTCCTCTTAGCATGATAAAGAAGATTCAAAGAGAGTGAGATGCCAGCTCCTTTCATTCAGTCAGTAGCTTCAATCATTTCTGGACGTTTTTCAATGGCAAAAATCAATGAATATTGTAAATGCACAAACAGTAATTTCTCCGCATTGCAAGGTGCAATTCTGAAATTTTTTGCTTTTTCCTGCTCCTCTTAGCATGATAAAGAAGATTCAAAGAGAGTGAGATGCCAGCTCCTTTCATTCAGTCAGTAGCTTCAATCATTTCTGGACGTTTTTCAATGGCAAAAATCAATGAATATTGTAAATGCACAAACAGTAATTTCTCCGCATTGCAAGGTGCAATTCTGAAATTTTTTGCTTTTTCCTGCTCCTCTTAGCATGATAAAGAAGATTCAAAGAGAGTGAGATGCCAGCTCCTTTCATTCAGTCAGTAGCTTCAATCATTTCTGGACGTTTTTCAATGGCAAAAATCAATGAATATTGTAAATGCACAAACAGTAATTTCTCCGCATTGCAAGGTGCAATTCTGAAATTTTTTGCTTTTTCCTGCTCCTCTTAGCATGATAAAGAAGATTCAAAGAGAGTGAGATGCCAGCTCCTTTCATTCAGTCAGTAGCTTCAATCATTTCTGGTATATGAATAACATGATGTTTTTCAATGGCAAAAATCAATGAATATTGTAAATGCACAAACAGTAATTTCTCCGCATTGCAAGGTGCAATTCTGAAATTTTTTGCTTTTTCCTGCTCCTCTTAGCATGATAAAGAAGATTCAAAGAGCGTGAGATGCCAGCTCCTTTCATTCAGTCAGTAGCTTCAATCATTTCTGGATGTTTTTCAATGGCAAAAATCAATGAATATTGTAAATGCACAAACAGTAATTTCTCCGCATTGCAAGGTGCAATTCTGAAATTTTTTGCTTTTTCCTGCTCCTCTTAGCATGACAAAGAAGATTCAAAGAGAGTGAGATGCCAGCTCCTTTCATTCAGTCAGTAGCTTCAGTCATTTCTGGACGTTTTTCAATGGCAAAAATCAATGAATATTGTAAATGCACAAACAGTAATTTCTCCGCATTGCAACGTGCAATTCTGAAATTTTTTGCTTTTTCCTGCTATTCTTAGCATGATAAAGAAGATTCAAAGAGAGTGAGATGCCAGCTCCTTTCATTCAGTCAGTAGCTTCAAACATTTCTGGTATAAACATTTCTGGACGTTTTTCAATGCCAAAAATCAATGAATATTGTAAATGCACAAACAGTAATATCTCCACATTGCAAGGTGCAATTCTGAAATTTTTTGCTTTTTCCTGCTAATCCTAGCATGATAAAGAAGATTCAAATAGAGTGAGATGCCAGCTGCTTTCATTCAGTCAGTAGCTTCAAACATTTCTGGACGTTTTTCAATGGCAAAATTCAATGAATATTGTAAATGCACAAACAGTAATATCTCCACTTTGCAAGGTGCAATTCTGAAATTTTTTGCTTTTTCCTGCTAATCCTAGCATGATAAAGAAGATTCAAAGAGAGTGAGATGCCAGCTCCTTTCATTCAGTCAGTAGCTTCAATCATTTCTGGACGTTTTTCAATGGCAAAAATCAATGAATATTGTAAATGCACAAACTGTAATTTCTCCGCATTGCAAGGTGCAATTCTGAAATTTTTTGCTTTTTCCTGCTCCTCTTAGCATGATAAAGAAGATTCAAAGAGAGTGAGATGCCAGCTCCTTTCATTCAGTCAGTAGCTTCAATCATTTCTGGACGTTTTTCAATGGCAAAAATCAATGAATATTGTAAATGCACAAACAGTAATTTCTCCGCATTGCAAGGTGCAATTCTGAAATTTTTTGCTTTTTCCTGCTCCTCTTAGCATGATAAAGAAGATTCAAAGAGAGTGAGATGCCAGCTCCTTTCATTCAGTCAGTAGCTTCAATCATTTCTGGTATATGAATAACATGATGTTTTTCAATGGCAAAAATCAATGAATATTGTAAATGCACAAACAGTAATTTCTCCGCATTGCAAGGTGCAATTCTGAAATTTTTTGCTTTTTCCTGCTCCTCTTAGCATGATAAAGAAGATTCAAAGAGAGTGAGATGCCAGCTCCTTTCATTCAGTCAGTAGCTTCAATCATTTCTGGACGTTTTTCAATGGCAAAAATCAATGAATATTGTAAATGCACAAACAGTAATTTCTCCGCATTGCAAGGTGCAATTCTGAAATTTTTTGCTTTTTCCTGCTCCTCTTAGCATGATAAAGAAGATTCTAAGAGAGTGAGATGCCAGCTCCTTTCATTCAGTCAGTAGCTTCAATCATTTCTGGACGTTTTTCAATGGCAAAAATCAATGAATATTGTAAATGCACAAACAGTAATTTCTCCGCATTGCAAGGTGCAATTCTGAATTTTTTTGCTTTTTCCTGATCCTCTTAGCATGATAAAGAAGATTCAAAGAGAGTGAGATGCCAGCTCCTTTCATTCAGTCAGTAGCTTCAAACATTTCTGGTATATGAATAACATGATGTTTTTCAATGGCAAAAATCAATGAATATTGTAAATGCACAAACAGTAATATCTCCACATTGCAAGGTGCAATTCTGAATTTTTTTGCTTTTTCCTGCTAATCCTAGCATGATAAAGAAGATTCAAAGAGAGTGAGATGCCAGCTCCTTTCATTCAGTCAGTAGCTTCAAACATTTCTGGACGTTTTTCAATGGCAAAAATCAATGAATATTGTAAATGCACAAACAGTAATATCTCCACATTGCAAGGTGCAATTCTGAAATTTTTTGCTTTTTCCTGCTACTCCTAGCATGATAAAGAAGATTCAAAGAGAGTGAGATGCCAGCTCCTTTCATTCAGTCAGTAGCTTCAAACATTTCTGGACGTTTTTCAATGGCAAAAATCAATGAATATTGTAAATGCACAAACAGTAATATCTCCACATTGCAAGGTGCAATTCTGAAATTTTTTGCTTTTTCCTGCTAATCCTAGCATGATAAAGAAGATTCAAAGAGAGTGAGATGCCAGCTCCTTTCATTCAGTCAGTAGCTTCAAACATTTCTGGACGTTTTTCAATGGCAAAAATCAATGAATATTGTAAATGCACAAACAGTAATTTCTCCGCATTGCAAGGTGCAATTCTGAAATTTTTTGCTTTTTCCTGCTCCTCTTAGCATGATAAAGAAGATTCAAAGAGAGTGAGATGCCAGCTCCTTTCATTCAGTCAGTAGCTTCAATCATTTCTGGACGTTTTTCAATGGCAAAAATCAATGAATATTGTAAATGCACAAACAGTAATTTCTCCGCATTGCAAGGTGCAATTCTGAAATTTTTTGCTTTTTCCTGCTCCTCTTAGCATGATAATGAAGATTCAAAGAGAGTGAGATGCCAGCTCCTTTCATTCAGTCAGTAGCTTCAATCATTTCTGGTATATGAATAACATGATGTTTTTCAAAGGCAAAAATCAATGAATATTGTAAATGCACAAACAGTAATATCTCCGCATTGCAAGTTGCAATTCTGAAATTTTTTGCTTTTTCCTGCTCCTCTTAGCATGATAAAGAAGATTCAAAGAGAGTGAGATGCCAGCTCCTTTCATTCAGTCAGTAGCTTCAATCATTTCTGGACGTTTTTCAATGGCAAAAATCAATGAATATTGTAAATGCACAAACAGTAATTTCTCCGCATTGCAAGGTGCAATTCTGAAATTTTTTGCTTTTTCCTGCTCCTCTTAGCATGATAAAGAAGATTCAAAGAGAGTGAGATGCCAGCTCCTTTCATTCAGTCAGTAGCTTCAATCATTTCTAGACGTTTTTCAATGGCAAAAATCAATGAATATTGTAAATGCACAAACAGTAATTTCTCCGCATTGCAAGGTGCAATTCTGAAATTTTTTGCTTTTTCCTGCTCCTCTTAGCATGATAAAGAAGATTCAAAGAGAGTGAGATGCCAGCTCCTTTCATTCAGTCAGTAGCTTCAATCATTTCTGGACGTTTTTCAATGGCAAAAATCAATGAATATTGTAAATGCACAAACAGTAATTTCTCCGCATTGCAAGGTGCAATTCTGAAATTTTTTGCTTTTTCCTGCTCCTCTTAGCATGATAAAGAAGATTCAAAGAGAGTGAGATGCCAGCTCCTTTCATTCAGTCAGTAGCTTCAATCATTTCTGGTATATGAATAACATGATGTTTTTCAATGGCAAAAATCAATGAATATTGTAAATGCACAAACAGTAATTTCTCCGCATTGCAAGGTGCAATTCTGAAATTTTTTGCTTTTTCCTGCTCCTCTTAGCATGATAAAGAAGATTCAAAGAGCGTGAGATGCCAGCTCCTTTCATTCAGTCAGTAGCTTCAATCATTTCTGGATGTTTTTCAATGGCAAAAATCAATGAATATTGTAAATGCACAAACAGTAATTTCTCCGCATTGCAAGGTGCAATTCTGAAATTTTTTGCTTTTTCCTGCTCCTCTTAGCATGATAAAGAAGATTCAAAGAGAGTGAGATGCCAGCTCCTTTCATTCAGTCAGTAGCTTCAGTCATTTCTGGACGTTTTTCAATGGCAAAAATCAATGAATATTGTAAATGCACAAACAGTAATTTCTCCGCATTGCAACGTGCAATTCTGAAATTTTTTGCTTTTTCCTGCTATTCTTAGCATGATAAAGAAGATTCAAAGAGAGTGAGATGCCAGCTCCTTTCATTCAGTCAGTAGCTTCAAACATTTCTGGTATAAACATTTCTGGACGTTTTTCAATGGCAAAAATCAATGAATATTGTAAATGCACAAACAGTAATATCTCCACATTGCAAGGTGCAATTCTGAAATTTTTTGCTTTTTCCTGCTAATCCTAGCATGATAAAGAAGATTCAAATAGAGTGAGATGCCAGCTCCTTTCATTCAGTCAGTAGCTTCAAACATTTCTGGACGTTTTTCAATGGCAAAATTCAATGAATATTGTAAATGCACAAACAGTAATATCTCCACTTTGCAAGGTGCAATTCTGAAATTTTTTGCTTTTTCCTGCTAATCCTAGCATGATAAAGAAGATTCAAAGAGAGTGAGATGCCAGCTCCTTTCATTCAGTCAGTAGCTTCAATCATTTCTGGACGTTTTTCAATGGCAAAAATCAATGAATATTGTAAATGCACAAACAGTAATTTCTCCGCATTGCAAGGTGCAATTCTGAAATTTTTTGCTTTTTCCTGCTCCTCTTAGCATGATAAAGAAGATTCAAAGAGAGTGAGATGCCAGCTCCTTTCATTCAGTCAGTAGCTTCAATCATTTCTGGACGTTTTTCAATGGCAAAAATCAATGAATATTGTAAATGCACAAACAGTAATTTCTCCGCATTGCAAGGTGCAATTCTGAAATTTTTTGCTTTTTCCTGCTCCTCTTAGCATGATAAAGAAGATTCAAAGAGAGTGAGATGCCAGCTCCTTTCATTCAGTCAGTAGCTTCAATCATTTCTGGTATATGAATAACATGATGTTTTTCAATGGCAAAAATCAATGAATATTGTAAATGCACAAACAGTAATTTCTCCGCATTGCAAGGTGCAATTCTGAAATTTTTTGCTTTTTCCTGCTCCTCTTAGCATGATAAAGAAGATTCAAAGAGAGTGAGATGCCAGCTCCTTTCATTCAGTCAGTAGCTTCAATCATTTCTGGACGTTTTTCAATGGCAAAAATCAATGAATATTGTAAATGCACAAACAGTAATTTCTCCGCATTGCAAGGTGCAATTCTGAATTTTTTTGCTTTTTCCTGATCCTCTTAGCATGATAAAGAAGATTCAAAGAGAGTGAGATGCCAGCTCCTTTCATTCAGTCAGTAGCTTCAATCATTTCTGGACGTTTTTCAATGGCAAAAATCAATGAATATTGTAAATGCACAAACAGTAATTTCTCCGCATTGCAAGGTGCAATTCTGAATTTTTTTGCTTTTTCCTGATCCTCTTAGCATGATAAAGAAGATTCAAAGAGAGTGAGATGCCAGTTCCTTTCATTCAGTCAGTAGCTTCAATCATTTCTGGTATATGAATAACATGATGTTTTTCAATGGCAAAAATCAATGAATATTGTAAATGCACAAACAGTAATTTCTCCGCATTGCAAGGTGCAATTCTGAAATTTTTTGCTTTTTCCTGCTCCTCTTAGCATGATAAAGAAGATTCAAAGAGAGTGAGATGCCAGCTCCTTTCATTCAGTCAGTAGCTTCAATCATTTCTGGATGTTTTTCAATGGCAAAAATCAATGAATATTGTAAATGCACAAACAGTAATTTCTCCGCATTGCAAGGTGCAATTCTGAAATTTTTTGCTTTTTCCTGCTCCTCTTAGCATGATAAAGAAGATTCAAAGAGAGTGAGATGCCAGCTCCTTTCATTCAGTCAGTAGCTTCAGTCATTTCTGGACGTTTTTCAATGGCAAAAATCAATGAATATTGTAAATGCACAAACAGTAATTTCTCCGCATTGCAAGGTGCAATTCTGAAATTTTTTGCTTTTTCCTGCTCCTCTTAGCATGATAAAGAAGATTCAAAGAGAGTGAGATGCCAGCTCCTTTCATTCAGTCAGTAGCTTCAAACATTTCTGGTATAAACATTTCTGGACGTTTTTCAATGGCAAAAATCAATGAATATTGTAAATGCACAAACAGTAATATCTCCACATTGCAAGGTGCAATTCTGAAATTTTTTGCTTTTTCCTGCTAATCCTAGCATGATAAAGAAGATTCAAATAGAGTGAGATGCCAGCTCCTTTCATTCAGTCAGTAGCTTCAAACATTTCTGGACGTTTTTCAATGGCAAAATTCAATGAATATTGTAAATGCACAAACAGTAATATCTCCACATTGCAAGGTGCAATTCTGAAATTTTTTGCTTTTTCCTGCTAATCCTAGCATGATAAAGAAGATTCAAAGAGAGTGAGATGCCAGCTCCTTTCATTCAGTCAGTAGCTTCAATCATTTCTGGACGTTTTTCAATGGCAAAAATCAATGAATATTGTAAATGCACAAACAGTAATTTCTCCGCATTGCAAGGTGCAATTCTGAAATTTTTTGCTTTTTCCTGCTCCTCTTAGCATGATAAAGAAGATTCAAAGAGAGTGAGATGCCAGCTCCTTTCATTCAGTCAGTAGCTTCAATCATTTCTGGACGTTTTTCAATGGCAAAAATCAATGAATATTGTAAATGCACAAACAGTAATTTCTCCGCATTGCAAGGTGCAATTCTGAAATTTTTTGCTTTTTCCTGCTCCTCTTAGCATGATAAAGAAGATTCAAAGAGAGTGAGATGCCAGCTCCTTTCATTCAGTCAGTAGCTTCAATCATTTCTGGTATATGAATAACATGATGTTTTTCAATGGCAAAAATCAATGAATATTGTAAATGCACAAACAGTAATTTCTCCGCATTGCAAGGTGCAATTCTGAAATTTTTTGCTTTTTCCTGCTCCTCTTAGCATGATAAAGAAGATTCAAAGAGAGTGAGATGCCAGCTCCTTTCATTCAGTCAGTAGCTTCAATCATTTCTGGACGTTTTTCAATGGCAAAAATCAATGAATATTGTAAATGCACAAACAGTAATTTCTCCGCATTGCAAGGTGCAATTCTGAAATTTTTTGCTTTTTCCTGCTCCTCTTAGCATGATAAAGAAGATTCAAAGAGAGTGAGATGCCAGCTCCTTTCATTCAGTCAGTAGCTTCAGTCATTTCTGGACGTTTTTCAATGGCAAAAATCAATGAATATTGTAAATGCACAAACAGTAATTTCTCCGCATTGCAAGGTGCAATTCTGAAATTTTTTGCTTTTTCCTGCTCCTCTTAGCATGATAAAGAAGATTCAAAGAGAGTGAGATGCCAGCTCCTTTCATTCAGTCAGTAGCTTCAATCATTTCTGGACGTTTTTCAATGGCAAAAATCAATGAATATTGTAAATGCACAAACAGTAATTTCTCCGCATTGCAAGGTGCAATTCTGAAATTTTTTGCTTTTTCCTGCTCCTCTTAGCATGATAAAGAAGATTCAAAGAGAGTGAGATGCCAGCTCCTTTCATTCAGTCAGTAGCTTCAATCATTTCTGGACGTTTTTCAATGGCAAAAATCAATGAATATTGTAAATGCACAAACAGTAATTTCTCCGCATTGCAAATTGCAATTCTGAAATTTTTTGCTTTTTCCTGCTCCTCTTAGCATGATAAAGAAGATTCAAAGAGAGTGAGATGCCAGCTCCTTTCATTCAGTCAGTAGCTTCAATCATTTCTGGACGTTTTTCAATGGCAAAAATCAATGAATATTGTAAATGCACAAACAGTAATTTCTCCGCATTGCAAGGTGCAATTCTGAAATTTTTTGCTTTTTCCTGCTCCTCTTAGCATGATAAAGAAGATTCAAAGAGAATGAGATGCCAGCTCCTTTCATTCAGTCAGTAGCTTCAATCATTTCTGGTATATGAATAACATGATGTTTTTCAATGGCAAAAATCAATGAATATTGTAAATGCACAAACAGTAATTTCTCCGCATTGCAAGGTGCAATTCTGAAATTTTTTGCTTTTTCCTGCTCCTCTTAGCATGATAAAGAAGATTCAAAGAGAGTGAGATGCCAGCTCCTTTCATTCAGTCAGTAGCTTCAATCATTTCTGGATGTTTTTCAATGGCAAAAATCAATGAATATTGTAAATGCACAAACAGTAATTTCTCCGCATTGCAAGGTGCAATTCTGAAATTTTTTGCTTTTTCCTGCTCCTCTTAGCATGATAAAGAAGATTCAGAGAGTGAGATGCCAGCTCCTTTCATTCAGTCAGTAGCTTCAGTCATTTCTGGACGTTTTTCAATGGCAAAAATCAATGAATATTGTAAATGCACAAACAGTAATTTCTCCGCATTGCAAGGTGCAATTCTGAAATTTTTTGCTTTTTCCTGCTCCTCTTAGCATGATAAAGAAGATTCAAAGAGAGTGAGATGCCAGCTCCTTTCATTCAGTCAGTAGCTTCAAACATTTCTGGTATAAACATTTCTGGACGTTTTTCAATGGCAAAAATCAATGAATATTGTAAATGCACAAACAGTAATATCTCCACATTGCAAGGTGCAATTCTGAAATTTTTTGCTTTTTCCTGCTCCTCTTAGCATGATAAAGAAGATTCAAAGAGAGTGAGATGCCAGCTCCTTTCATTCAGTCAGTAGCTTCAATCATTTCTGGACGTTTTTCAATGGCAAAAATCAATGAATATTGTAAATGCACAAACAGTAATTTCTCCGCATTGCAAGGTGCAATTCTGAAATTTTTTGCTTTTTCCTGCTCCTCTTAGCATGATAAAGAAGATTCAAAGAGAGTGAGATGCCAGCTCCTTTCATTCAGTCAGTAGCTTCAATCATTTCTGGTATATGAATAACATGATGTTTTTCAATGGCAAAAATCAATGAATATTGTAAATGCACAAACAGTAATTTCTCCGCATTGCAAGGTGCAATTCTGAAATTTTTTGCTTTTTCCTGCTCCTCTTAGCATGATAAAGAAGATTCAAAGAGAGTGAGATGCCAGCTCTTTTCATTCAGTCAGTAGCTTCAATCATTTCTGGACGTTTTTCAATGGCAAAAATCAATGAATATTGTAAATGCACAAACAGTAATTTCTCCGCATTGCAAGGTGCAATTCTGAAATTTTTTGCTTTTTCCTGCTCCTCTTAGCATGATAAAGAAGATTCAAAGAGAGTGAGATGCCAGCTCCTTTCATTCAGTCAGTAGCTTCAGTCATTTCTGGATGTTTTTCAATGGCAAAAATTAATGAATATTGTAAATGCACAAACAGTAATTTCTCCGCATTGCAAGGTGCAATTCTGAAATTCTTTGCTTTTTCCTGCTCCTCTTAGCATGATAAAGAAGATTCAAAGAGAGTGAGATGCCAGCTCCTTTCATTCAGTCAGTAGCTTCAAACATTTCTGGTATAAACATTTCTGGACGTTTTTCAATGGCAAAAATCAATGAATATTGTAAATGCACAAACAGTAATATCTCCACATTGCAAGGTGCAATTCTGAAATTTTTTGCTTTTTCCTGCTAATCCTAGCATGATAAAGAAGATTCAAAGAGAGTGAGATGCCAGCTCCTTTCATTCAGTCAGTAGCTTCAAGCATTTCTGGACGTTTTTCAATGGCAAAAATCAATGAATATTGTAAATGCACAAACAGTAATTTCTCCGCATTGCAAGGTGCAATTCTGAAATTTTTTGCTTTTTCCTGCTCCTCTTAGCATGATAAAGAAGATTCAAAGAGAGTGAGATGCCAGCTCCTTTCATTCAGTCAGTAGCTTCAATCATTTCTGGACGTTTTTCAATGGCAAAAATCAATGAATATTGTAAATGCACAAACAGTAATTTCTCCGCATTGCAAATTGCAATTCTGAAATTTTTTGCTTTTTCCTGCTCCTCTTAGCATGATAAAGAAGATTCAAAGAGAGTGAGATGCCAGCTCCTTTCATTCAGTCAGTAGCTTCAATCATTTCTGGACGTTTTTCAATTGCAAAAATCAATGAATATTGTAAATGCACAAACAGTAATTTCTCCGCATTGCAAGGTGCAATTCTGAAATTTTTTGCTTTTTCCTGCTCCTCTTAGCATGATAAAGAAGATTCAAAGAGAATGAGATGCCAGCTCCTTTCATTCAGTCAGTAGCTTCAATCATTTCTGGTATATGAATAACATGATGTTTTTCAATGGCAAAAATCAATGAATATTGTAAATGCACAAACAGTAATTTCTCCGAATTGCAAGGTGCAATTCTGAAATTTTTTGCTTTTTCCTGCTCCTCTTAGCATGATAAAGAAGATTCAAAGAGAGTGAGATGCCAGCTCCTTTCATTCAGTCAGTAGCTTCAATCATTTCTGGATGTTTTTCAATGGCAAAAATCAATGAATATTGTAAATGCACAAACAGTAATTTCTCCGCATTGCAAGGTGCAATTCTGAAATTTTTTGCTTTTTCCTGCTCCTCTTAGCATGATAAAGAAGATTCAGAGAGTGAGATGCCAGCTCCTTTCATTCAGTCAGTAGCTTCAGTCATTTCTGGACGTTTTTCAATGGCAAAAATCAATGAATATTGTAAATGCACAAACAGTAATTTCTCCGCATTGCAAGGTGCAATTCTGAAATTTTTTGCTTTTTCCTGCTCCTCTTAGCATGATAAAGAAGATTCAAAGAGAGTGAGATGCCAGCTCCTTTCATTCAGTCAGTAGCTTCAAACATTTCTGGTATAAACATTTCTGGACGTTTTTCAATGGCAAAAATCAATGAATATTGTAAATGCACAAACAGTAATATCTCCACATTGCAAGGTGCAATTCTGAAATTTTTTGCTTTTTCCTGCTCCTCTTAGCATGATAAAGAAGATTCAAAGAGAGTGAGATGCCAGCTCCTTTCATTCAGTCAGTAGCTTCAATCATTTCTGGTATATGAATAACATGATGTTTTTCAATGGCAAAAATCAATGAATATTGTAAATGCACAAACAGTAATTTCTCCGCATTGCAAGGTGCAATTCTGAAATTTTTTGCTTTTTCCTGCTCCTCTTAGCATGATAAAGAAGATTCAAAGAGAGTGAGATGCCAGCTCTTTTCATTCAGTCAGTAGCTTCAATCATTTCTGGACGTTTTTCAATGGCAAAAATCAATGAATATTGTAAATGCACAAACAGTAATTTCTCCGCATTGCAAGGTGCAATTCTGAAATTTTTTGCTTTTTCCTGCTCCTCTTAGCATGATAAAGAAGATTCAAAGAGAGTGAGATGCCAGCTCCTTTCATTCAGTCAGTAGCTTCAGTCATTTCTGGACGTTTTTCAATGGCAAAAATCAATGAATATTGTAAATGCACAAACAGTAATTTCTCCGCATTGCAAGGTGCAATTCTGAAATTCTTTGCTTTTTCCTGCTCCTCTTAGCATGATAAAGAAGATTCAAAGAGAGTGAGATGCCAGCTCCTTTCATTCAGTCAGTAGCTTCAAACATTTCTGGTATAAACATTTCTGGACGTTTTTCAATGGCAAAAATCAATGAATATTGTAAATGCACAAACAGTAATATCTCCACATTGCAAGGTGCAATTCTGAAATTTTTTGCTTTTTCCTGCTAATCCTAGCATGATAAAGAAGATTCAAATAGAGTGAGATGCCAGCTCCTTTCATTCAGTCAGTAGCTTCAAACATTTCTGGACGTTTTTCAATGGCAAAAATCAATGAATATTGTAAATGCACAAACAGTAATATCTCCACATTGCAAGGTTCAATTCTGAAATTTTTTGCTTTTTCCTGCTAATCCTAGCATGATAAAGAAGATTCAAAGAGAATGAGATGCCAGCTCATTTCATTCAGTCAGTAGCTTCAAACATTTCTGGTATATGAATAACATGATGTTTTTCAATGGCAAAAATCAATGAATTTTGTAAATGCACAAACAGTAATATCTCCATATTGCAAGGTGCAATTCTGAAATTTTTTGCTTTTTCCTGCTAATCCTAGCATGATAAAGAAGATTCAAAGAGAGTGAGATGCCAGCTCCTTTCATTCAGTCAGTAGCTTCAAACATTTCTGGACGTTTTTCAATGGCAAAAATCAATGAATATTGTAAATGCACAAACAGTAATATCTCCACATTGCAAGGTGCAATTCTGAAATTTTTTGCTTTTTCCTGCTACTCCTAGCATGATAAAGAAGATTCAAAGAGAGTGAGATGCCAGCTCCTTTCATTCAGTCAGTAGCTTCAAACATTTCTGGACGTTTTTCAATGGCAAAAATCAATGAATATTGTAAATGCACAAACAGTAATATCTCCACATTGCAAGGTGCAATTCTGAAATTTTTTGCTTTTTCCTGCTAATCCTAGCATGATAAAGAAGATTCAAAGAGAGTGAGATGCCAGCTCCTTTCATTCAGTCAGTAGCTTCAAACATTTCTGGACGTTTTTCAATGGCAAAAATCTATGAATATTGTAAATGCACAAACAGTAATTTCTCCGCATTGCAAGGTGCAATTCTGAAATTTTTTGCTTTTTCCTGCTCCTCTTAGCATGATAAAGATTCAAAGAGAGTGAGATGCCAGCTCCTTTCATTCAGTCAGTAGCTTCAATCATTTCTGGACGTTTTTCAATGGCAAAAATCAATGAATATTGTAAATGCACAAACAGTAATTTCTCCGCATTGCAAGGTGCAATTCTGAAATTTTTTGCTTTTTCCTGCTCCTCTTAGCATGAAAAAGAAGATTCAAAGAGAATGAGATGCCCGCTCCTTTCATTCAGTCAGTAGCTTCAATCATTTCTGGTATATGAATAACATGATGTTTTTCAATGGCAAAAATCAATGAATATTGTAAATGCACAAACAGTAATTTCTCCGCATTGCAAGGTGCAATTCTGAATTTTTTTGCTTTTTCCTGCTCCTCTTAGCATGATAAAGAAGATTCAAAGAGAGTGAGATGCCAGCTCCTTTCATTCAGTCAGTAGCTTCAATCATTTCTGGACGTTTTTCAATGGCAAAAATCAATGAATATTGTAAATGCACAAACAGTAATTTCTCCGCATTGCAAGGTGCAATTCTGAAATTTTTTGCTTTTTCCTGCTCCTCTTAGCATGATAAAGAAGATTCAAAGAGAGTGAGATGCCAGCTCCTTTCATTCAGTCAGTAGCTTCAAACATTTCTGGTATATGAATAACATGATGTTTTTCAATGGCAAAAATCAATGAATATTGTAAATGCACAAACAGTAATTTCTCCGCATTGCAAGGTGCAATTCTGAAATTTTTTGCTTTTTCCTGCTCCTCTTAGCATGATAAAGAAGATTCAAAGAGAGTGAGATGCCAGCTCCTTTCATTCAGTCAGTAGCTTCAATCTTTTCTGGACGTTTTTCAATGGCAAAAATCAATGAATATTGTAAATGCACAAACAGTAATTTCTCCGCATTGCAAGGTGCAATTCTGAAATTTTTTGCTTTTTCCTGCTCCTCTTAGCATGATAAAGAAGATTCAAAGAGAGTGAGATGCCAGCTCCTTTCATTCAGTCAGTAGCTTCAATCATTTCTGGTATATGAATAACATGATGTTTTTCAATGGCAAAAATCAATGAATATTGTAAATGCACAAACAGTAATTTCTCCGCATTGCAAGGTGCAATTCTGAAATTTTTTGCTTTTTCCTGCTCCTCTTAGCATGGTAAAGAAGATTCAAAGAGAGTGAGATGCCAGCTCCTTTCATTCAGTCAGTAGCTTCAATCATTTCTGGACGTTTTTCAATGGCAAAAATCAATGAATATTGTAAATGCACAAACAGTAATTTCTCCGCATTGCAAGGTGCAATTCTGAAATTTTTTGCTTTTTCCTGCTCCTCTTAGCATGATAAAGAAGATTCAAAGAGAGTGAGATGCCAGCTCCTTTCATTCAGTCAGTAGCTTCAATCATTTCTGGGTATGAATAACATGATGTTTTTCAATGGCAAAAATCAATGAATATTGTAAATGCACAAACAGTAATTTCTCCACATTGCAAGGTGCAATTCTGAAATTTTTTGCTTTTTCCTGCTCCTCTTAGCATGATAAAGAAGATTCAAAGAGAGTGAGATGCCAGCTCCTTTCATTCAGTCAGTAGCTTCAATCATTTCTGGACGTTTTTCAATGGCAAAAATCAATGAATATAGTAAATGCACAAACAGTAATTTCTCCGCATTGCAAGGTGCAATTCTGAAATTTTTTGCTTTTTCCTGCTCCTCTTAGCATGATAAAGAAGATTCAAAGAGAGTGAGATGCCAGCTCCTTTCATTCAGTCAGTAGCTTCAATCATTTCTGGACGTTTTTCAATGGCAAAAATCAATGAATATTGAAAATGCACAAACAGTAATTTCTCCGCATTGCAAGGTGCAATTCTGAATTTTTTTGCTTTTTCCTGCTCCTCTTAGCATGATAAAGAAGATTCAAAGAGAGTGAGATGCCAGCTCCTTTCATTCAGTCAGTAACTTCAAACATTTTTGGTATAAACATTTCTGGACGTTTTTCAATGGCAAAAATCAATGAATATTGTAAATGCACAAACAGTAATATCTCCACATTGCAAGGTGCAATTCTGAAATTTTTTGCTTTTTCCTGCTAATCCTAGCATGATAAAGAATATTCAAATAGAGTGAGATGCCAGCTCCTTTCATTCAGTCAGTAGCTTCAAACATTTCTGGACGTTTTTCAATGGCAAAAATCAATGAATATTGTAAATGCACAAACAGTAATATCTCCACATTGCAAGGTGCAATTCTGAAATTTTTTGCTTTTTCCTGCTAATCCTAGCATGATAAAGAAGATTCAAAGAGAGTGAGATGCCAGGTCCTTTCATTCAGTCAGTAGCCTCAAACATTTCTGGTATATGAATAACATGATGTTTTTTAATGGCAAAAATCAATGAATATTGTAAATGCACAAACAGTAATATCTCCACATTGCAAGGTGCAATTCTGAAATTTTTTGCTTTTTCCTGCTAATCCTAGCATGATAAAGAAGATTCAAAGAGAGTGAGATGCCAGCTCCTTTCATTCAGTCAGTAGCTTCAAACATTTCTGGACGTTTTTCAATGGCAAAAATCAATGAATATTGTAAATGCACAAACAGTAATATCTCCACATTGCAAGGTGCAATTCTGAAATTTTTTGCTTTTTCCTGCTACTCCTAGCATGATAAAGAAGATTCAAAGAGAGTGAGATGCCAGCTCCTTTCATTCAGTCAGTAGCTTCAAACATTTCTGTACGTTTTTCAATGGCAAAAATCAATGAATATTGTAAATGCACAAACAGTAATATCTCCACATTGCAAGGTGCAATTCTGAAATTTTTTGCTTTTTCCTGCTAATCCTAGCATGATAAAGAAGATTCAAAGAGAGTGAGATGCCAGCTCCTTTCATTCAGTCAGTAGCTTCAAACATTTCTGGACATTTTTCAATGGCAAAAATCAATGAATATTGTAAATGCACAAACAGTAATATCTCCACATTGCAAGGTGCAATTCTGAAATTTTTTGCTTTTTCCTGCTAATCCTAGTATGATAAAGAAGATTCAAAGAGAGTGAGATGCCAGCTCCTTTCATTCAGTCAGTAGCTTCAATCATTTCTGGACGTTTTTCAATGGCAAAAATCAATGAATATTGTAAATGCACAAACAGTAATTTCTCCGCATTGCAACGTGCAATTCTGAAATTTTTTGCTTTTTCCTGCTCCTCTTAGCATGATAAAGAAGATTCAAAGAGAGTGAGATGCCCGCTCCTTTCATTCAGTCAGTAGCTTCAATCATTTCTGGTATATGAATAACATGATGTTTTTCAATGGCAAAAATCAATGAATATTGTAAATGCACAAACAGTAATTTCTCCGCATTGCAAGGTGCAATTCTGAATTTTTTTGCTTTTTCCTGCTCCTCTTAGCATGATAAAGAAGATTCAAAGAGAGTGAGATGCCAGCTCCTTTCATTCAGTCAGTAGCTTCAATCATTTCTGGACGTTTTTCAATGGCAAAAATCAATGAATATTGTAAATGCACAAACAGTAATTTCTCCGCATTGCAAGGTGCAATTCTGAAATTTTTTGCTTTTTCCTGCTCCTCTTAGCATGATAAAGAAGATTCAAAGAGAGTGAGATGCCAGCTCCTTTCATTCAGTCAGTAGCTTCAAACATTTCTGGTATATGAATAACATGATGTTTTTCAATGGCAAAAATCAATGAATATTGTAAATGCACAAACAGTAATTTCTCCGCATTGCAAGGTGCAATTCTGAAATTTTTTGCTTTTTCCTGCTCCTCTTAGCATGATAAAGAAGATTCAAAGAGAGTGAGATGCCAGCTCCTTTCATTCAGTCAGTAGCTTCAATCTTTTCTGGACGTTTTTCAATGGCAAAAATCAATGAATATTGTATATGCACAAACAGTAATTTCTCCGCATTGTAAGGTGGAATTCTGAAATTTTTTGCTTTTTCCTGCTCCTCTTAGCATGATAAAAAAGATTCAAAGATAGTGAGATGCCAGCTTCTTTCATTCAGTCAGTAGCTTCAAACATTTCTGGTAAATGAATAACATGATGTTTTTCAATGGCAAAAATCAATGAAAATTGTAAATGCACAAAGAGTAATTTCTCCGCATTGCAAGGTGCAATTCTGAAATTTTTTGCTTTTTCCTGCTCCTCTTAGAATGATAAAGAAGACTCAAAGAGAGTTACATGCCAGCTCCTTTCATTCAGTCAGTAGCTTCAATCATTTCTGGACGTTTTTCAATGGCAAAAATCAATGAATATTGTAAATGCACAAACAGTAATTTCTCCGCATTGCAAGGTGCAATTCTGAAATTTTTTGCTTTTTCCTGCTCCTCTTAGCATGATAAAGAAGATTCAAAGAGAGTGAGATGCCAGCTCCTTTCATTCAGTCAGTAGCTTCAATCATTTCTGGATGTTTTTCAATGGCAAAAATCAATGAATATTGTAAATGCACAAACAGTAATTTCTCCGCATTGCAAGGTGCAATTCTGAAATTTTTTGCTTTTTCCTGCTCCTCTTAGCATGATAAAGAAGATTCAAAGAGAGTGAGATGCCAGCTCCTTTCATTCAGTCAGTAGCTTCAATCATTTCTGGTATATGAATAACATGATGTTTTTCAATGGCAAAAATCAATGAATATTGTAACTGCACAAACAGTAATTTCTCCGCATTGCAAGGTGCAATTCTGAAATTTTTTGCTTTTTCCTGCTCCTCTTAGCATGGTAAAGAAGATTCAAAGAGAGTGAGATGCCAGCTCCTTTCATTCAGTCAGTAGCTTCAATCATTTCTGGACGTTTTTCAATGGCAAAAATCAATGAATATTGTAAATGCACAAACAGTAATTTCTCCGCATTGCAAGGTGCAATTCTGAAATTTTTTGCTTTTTCCTGCTCCTCTTAGCATGATAAAGAAGATTCAAAGAGATTGAGATGCCAGCTCCTTTCATTCAGTCAGTAGCTTCAATCATTTCTGGACGTTTTTCAATGGCAATAATCAATGAATATTGTAAATGCACAAACAGTAATTTCTCCGCATTGCAAGGTGCAATTCTGAAATTTTTTGCTTTTTCCTGCTCCTCTTAGCATGATAAAGAAGATTCAAAGAGAGTGAGATGCCAGCTCCTTTCATTCAGTCAGTAGCTTCAATCATTTCTGGTATATGAATAACATGATGTTTTTCAATGGCAAAAATCAATGAATATTGTAAATGCACAAACAGTAATTTCTCGCATTGCAAGGGGCAATTCTGAAATTTTTTGCTTTTTCCTGCTCCTCTTAGCATGGTAAAGAAGATTCAAAGAGAGTGAGATGCCAGCTCCTTTCATTCAGTCAGTAGCTTCAATCATTTCTGGACGTTTTTCAATGGCAAAAATCAATGAATATTGTAAATGCACAAACAGTAATTTCTCCGCATTGCAAGGTGCAATTCTGAAATTTTTTGCTTTTTCCTGCTCCTCTTAGCATGATAAAGAAGATTCAAAGAGAGTGAGATGCCAGCTCCTTTCATTCAGTCAGTAGCTTCAATCATTTCTGGACGTTTTTCAATGGCAAAAATCAATGAATATTGTAAATGCACAAACAGTAATTTCTCCGCATTGCAAGGTGCAATTCTGAAATGTTTTGCTTTTTCCTGCTCCTCTTAGCATGATAAAGAAGATTCAAAGAGAGTGAGATGCCAGCTCCTTTCATTCAGTCAGTAGCTTCAATCATTTCTGGGTATGAATAACATGATGTTTTTCAATGGCAAAAATCAATGAATATTGTAAATGCACAAACAGTAATTTCTCCACATTGCAAGGTGCAATTCTGAAATTTTTTGCTTTTTCCTGCTCCTCTTAGCATGATAAAGAAGATTCAAAGAGAGTGAGATGCCAGCTCCTTTCATTCAGTCAGTAGCTTCAATCATTTCTGGACGTTTTTCAATGGCAAAAATCAATGAATATTGTAAATGCACAAACAGTAATTTCTCCGCATTGCAAGGTGCAATTCTGAATTTTTTTGCTTTTTCCTGCTCCTCTTAGCATGATAAAGAAGATTCAAAGAGAGTGAGATGCCAGCTCCTTTCATTCAGTCAGTAGCTTCAAACATTTCTGGTATAAACATTTCTGGACGTTTTTCAATGGCAAAAATCAATGAATATTGTAAATGCACAAACAGTAATATCTCGACATTGCAAGGTGCAATTCTGAAATTTTTTGCTTTTTCCTGCTAATCCTAGCATGATAAAGAATATTCAAATAGAGTGAGATGCCAGCTCCTTTCATTCAGTCAGTAGCTTCAAACATTTCTGGTAAATGAATAACATGATGTTTTTCAATGGCAAAAATCAATGAATATTGTAAATGCACAAAGAGTAATTTCTCCGCATTGCAAGGTGCAATTCTGAAATTTTTTGCTTTTTCCTGCTCCTCTTAGCATGATAAAGAAGACTCAAAGAGAGTTACATGCCAGCTCCTTTCATTCAGTCAGTAGCTTCAATCATTTCTGGACGTTTTTCAATGGCAAAAATCAATGAATATTGTAAATGCACAAACAGTAATTTCTCCGCATTGCAAGGTGCAATTCTGAAATTTTTTGCTTTTTCCTGCTCCTCTTAGCATGATAAAGAAGATTCAAAGAGAGTGAGATGCCAGCTCCTTTCATTCAGTCAGTAGCTTCAATCATTTCTGGACGTTTTTCAATGGCAAAAATCAATGAATATTGTAAATGCACAAACAGTAATTTCTCCGCATTGCAAGGTGCAATTCTGAAATTTTTTGCTTTTTCCTGCTCCTCTTAGCATGATAAAGAAGATTCAAAGAGAGTGAGATGCCAGCTCCTTTCATTCAGTCAGTAGCTTCAATCATTTCTGGACGTTTTTCAATGGCAAAAATCAATGAATATTGTAAATGCACAAACAGTAATTTCTCCGCATTGCAAGGTGCAATTCTGAATTTTTTTGCTTTTTCCTGCTCCTCTTAGCATGATAAAGAAGATTCAAAGAGAGTGAGATGCCAGCTCCTTTCATTCAGTCAGTAGCTTCAATCACTTCTGGACGTTTTTCAATGGCAAAAATCAATGAATATTGTAAATGCACAAACAGTAATTTCTCCGCATTGCAAGGTGCAATTCTGAAATTTTTTGCTTTTTCCTGCTCCTCTTAGCATGATAAAGAAGATTCAAAGAGAGTGAGATGCCAGCTCCTTTCATTCAGTCAGTAGCTTCAATCATTTCTGGTATATGAATAACATGATGTTTTTCAATGGCAAAAATCAATGAATATTGTAAATGCACAAACAGTAATTTCTCCGCATTGCAAGGTGCAATTCTGAAATTTTTTGCTTTTTCCTGCTCCTCTTAGCATGGTAAAGAAGATTCAAAGAGAGTGAGATGCCAGCTCCTTTCATTCAGTCAGTAGCTTCAATCATTTCTGGACGTTTTTCAATGGCAAAAATCAATGAATATTGTAAATGCACAAACAGTAATTTCTCCGCATTGCAAGGTGCAATTCTGAAATTTTTTGCTTTTTCCTGCTCCTCTTAGCATGATAAAGAAGATTCAAAGAGAGTGAGATGCCAGCTCCTTTCATTCAGTCAGTAGCTTCAATCATTTCTGGACGTTTTTCAATGGCAAAAATCAATGAATATTGTAAATGCACAAACAGTAATTTCTCCGCATTGCAAGGTGCAATTCTGAAATGTTTTGCTTTTTCCTGCTCCTCTTAGCATGATAAAGAAGATTCAAAGAGAGTGAGATGCCAGCTCCTTTCATTCAGTCAGTAGCTTCAATCATTTCTGGGTATGAATAACATGATGTTTTTCAATGGCAAAAATCAATGAATATTGTAAATGCACAAACAGTAATTTCTCCACATTGCAAGGTGCAATTCTGAAATTTTTTGCTTTTTCCTGCTCCTCTTAGCATGATAAAGAAGATTCAAAGAGAGTGAGATGCCAGCTCCTTTCATTCAGTCAGTAGCTTCAATCATTTCTGGACGTTTTTCAATGGCAAAAATCAATGAATATTGTAAATGCACAAACAGTAATTTCTCCGCATTGCAAGGTGCAATTCTGAAATTTTTTGCTTTTTCCTGCTCCTCTTAGCATGATAAAGAAGATTCAAAGAGAGTGAGATGCCAGCTCCTTTCATTCAGTCAGTAGCTTCAATCATTTCTGGACATTTTTCAATGGCAAAAATCAATGAATATTGTAAATGCACAAACAGTAATTTCTCCGCATTGCAAGGTGCAATTCTGAATTTTTTTGCTTTTTCCTGCTCCTCTTAGCATGATAAAGAAGATTCAAAGAGAGTGAGATGCCAGCTCCTTTCATTCAGTCAGTAGCTTCAAACATTTCTGGTATAAACATTTCTGGACGTTTTTCAATGGCAAAAATCAATGAATATTGTAAATGCACAAACAGTAATATCTCCACATTGCAAGGTGCAATTCTGAAATTTTTTGCTTTTTCCTGCTAATCCTAGCATGATAAAGAAGATTCAAAGAGAGTGAGATGCCAGCTCCTTTCATTCAGTCAGTAGCTTCAATCATTTCTGGTATATGAATAACATGATGTTTTTCAATGGCAAAAATCAATGAATATTGTAAATGCACAAACAGTAATTTCTCCGCATTGCAAGGTGCAATTCTGAAATTTTTTGCTTTTTCCTGCTCCTCTTAGCATGGTAAAGAAGATTCAAAGAGAGTGAGATGCCAGCTCCTTTCATTCAGTCAGTAGCTTCAATCATTTCTGGACGTTTTTCAATGGCAAAAATCAATGAATATTGTAAATGCACAAACAGTAATTTCTCCGCATTGCAAGGTGCAATTCTGAAATTTTTTGCTTTTTCCTGCTCCTCTTAGCATGATAAAGAAGATTCAAAGAGAGTGAGATGCCAGCTCCTTTCATTCAGTCAGTAGCTTCAATCATTTCTGGACGTTATTCAATGGCAAAAATCAATGAATATTGTAAATGCACAAACAGTAATTTCTCCGCATTGCAAGGTGCAATTCTGAAATGTTTTGCTTTTTCCTGCTCCTCTTAGCATGATAAAGAAGATTCAAAGAGAGTGAGATGCCAGCTCCTTTCATTCAGTCAGTAGCTTCAATCATTTCTGGGTATGAATAACATGATGTTTTTCAATGGCAAAAATCAATGAATATTGTAAATGCACAAACAGTAATTTCTCCACATTGCAAGGTGCAATTCTGAAATTTTTTGCTTTTTCCTGCTCCTCTTAGCATGATAAAGAAGATTCAAAGAGAGTGAGATGCCAGCTCCTTTCATTCAGTCAGTAGCTTCAATCATTTCTGGACGTTTTTCAATGGCAAAAATCAATGAATATTGTAAATGCACAAACAGTAATTTCTCCGCATTGCAAGGTGCAATTCTGAAATTTTTTTCTTTTTCCTGCTCCTCTTAGCATGATAAAGAAGATTCAAAGTGAGTGAGATGCCAGCTCCTTTCATTCAGTCAGTAGCTTCAATCATTTCTGGACATTTTTCAATGGCAAAAATCAATGAATATTGTAAATGCACAAACAGTAATTTCTCCGCATTGCAAGGTGCAATTCTGAATTTTTTTGCTTTTTCCTGCTCCTCTTAGCATGATAAAGAAGATTCAAAGAGAGTGAGATGCCAGCTCCTTTCATTCAGTCAGTAGCTTCAAACATTTCTGGTATAAACATTTCTGGACGTTTTTCAATGGCAAAAATCAATGAATATTGTAAATGCACAAACAGTAATATCTCCACATTGCAAGGTGCAATTCTGAAATTTTTTGCTTTTTCCTGTTAATCCTAGCATGATAAAGAATATTCAAATAGAGTGAGATGCCAGCTCCTTTCATTCAGTCAGTAGCTTCAAACATTTCTGGACGTTTTTCAATGGCAAAAATCAATGAATATTGTAAATGCACAAACAGTAATATCTCCACATTGCAAGGTGCAATTCTGAAATTTTTTGCTTTTTCCTGCTAATCCTAGCATGATAAAGAAGATTCAAAGAGAGTGAGATGCCAGGTCCTTTCATTCAGTCAGTAGCCTCAAACATTTCTGGTATATGAATAACATGATGTTTTTCAATGGCAAAAATCAATGAATATTGTAAATGCACAAACAGTAATATCTCCACATTGCAAGGTGCAATTCTGAAATTTTTTGCTTTTTCCTGCTAATCCTAGCATGATAAAGAAGATTCAAAGAGAGTGAGATGCCAGCTCCTTTCATTCAGTCAGTAGCTTCAAACATTTCTGGACGTTTTTCAATGGCAAAAATCAATGAATATTGTAAATGCACAAACAGTAATATCTCCACATTGCAAGGTGCAATTCTGAAATTTTTTGCTTTTTCCTGCTACTCCTAGCATGATAAAGAAGATTCAAAGAGAGTGAGATGCCAGCTCCTTTCATTCAGTCAGTAGCTTCAAACATTTCTGGACGTTTTTCAATGGCAAAAATCAATGAATATTGTAAATGCACAAACAGTAATATCTCCACATTGCAAGGTGCAATTCTGAAATTTTTTGCTTTTTCCTGCTAATCCTAGCATGATAAAGAAGATTCAAATAGAGTGAGATGCCAGCTCCTTTCATTCAGTCAGTAGCTTCAAACATTTCTGGACGTTTTTCAATGGCAAAAATCAATGAATATTGTAAATGCACAAACAGTAATATCTAAACATTGCAAGGTGCAATTCTGAAATTTTTTGCTTTTTCCTGCTAATCCTAGCATGATAAAGAAGATTCAAAGATAGTGAGATGCCAGATCCTTTCATTCAGTCAGTAGCTTCAAACATTTCTGGTATATGAATAACATGATGTTTTTCAATGGCAAAAATCAATGAATATTGTAAATGCACAAACAGTAATATCTCCACATTGCAAGGTGCAATTCTGAAATTTTTTGCTTTTTCCTGCTAATCCTAGCATGATAAAGAACATTCAAAGTGAGTGAGATGCCAGCTCCCTTCATTCAGTCAGTAGCTTCAAACATTTCTGGACGTTTTTCAATGGCAAAAATCAATGAATACTGTAAATGCACAAACAGTAAGATCTCCACATTGCAAGGTGCAATTCTGAAACCTTGCAATGCGGAGAAATTACTGTTTGTGCATTTACAATATTCATTGATTTTTGCCATTGAAAAACGTCCAGAAATGATTGAAGCTACTGACTGAATGAAAGGAGCTGGCATCTCACTCTCTTTGAATCTTCTTTATCATGCTAAGAGGAGCAGGAAAAAGCAAAAAATTTCAGAATTGCACCTTGCAATGCGGAGAAATTACTGTTTGTGCATTTACAATATTCATTGATTTTTGCCATTGAAAAACATCATGTTATTCATATACCAGAAATGTTTGAAGCTACTGACTGAATGAAAGGAGCTGGCATCTCACTCTCTTTCAATCTTCTTTATCATGCTAAGAGGAGCAGGAAAAAGCAAAAAATTTCAGAATTGCACCTTGCAATGCGGAGAAATTACTGTTTGTGCATTTACAATATTCATTGATTTTTGCCATTGAAAAACGTCCAGAAATGATTGAAGCTACTGACTGAATGAAAGGAGCTGGCATCTCACTCTCTTTGAATCTTCTTTATCATGCTAAGAGGAGCAGGAAAAAGCAAAAAATTTCAGAATTGCACCTTGCAATGCGGAGAAATTACTGTTTGTGCATTTACAATATTCATTGATTTTTGCCATTGAAAAACGTCCAGAAATGATTGAAGCTACTGACTGAATGAAAGGAGCTGGCATCTCACTCTCTTTGAATCTTCTTTATCATGCTAAGAGGAGCAGGAAAAAGCAAAAAAATTCAGAATTGCACCTTGCAATGCGGAGAAATTACTGTTTGTGCATTTACAATATTCATTGATTTTTGCCATTGAAAAACATCATGTTATTCATATACCAGAAATGATTGAAGCTACTGACTGAATGAAAGGAGCTGGCATCTCACTCTCTTTGAATCTTCTTTATCATGCTAGGGTTAGCAGGAAAAAGCAAAAAATTTCAGAATTGCACCTTGCAATGTGGAGATATTACTGTTTGTGCATTTACAATATTCATTGATTTTTGCCATTGAAAAACGTCCAGAAATGTTTATACCAGAAATGTTTGAAGCTACTGACTGAATGAAAGGAGCTGGCATCTCACTCTCTTTGAATCTTATTTATCATGCTAAGAGGAGCAGGAAAAAGCAAAAAATTTCAGAATTGCACCTTGCAATGCGGAGAAATTACTGTTTGTGCATTTACAATATTCATTGATTTTTGCCATTGAAAAACATCATGTTATTCATATACCAGAAATGATTGAAGCTACTGACTGAATGAAAGGAGCTGGCATCTCACTCTCTTTGAATCTTCTTTATCATGCTAGGATTAGCAGGAAAAAGCAAAAAATTTCAGAATTGCACCTTGAAATGTGGAGATATTACTGTTTGTGCATTTACAATATTCATTGATTTTTGCCATTGAAAAACGTCCAGAAATGTTTGAAGCTACTGACTGAATGAAAGGAGCTGGCATCTCACTCTCTTTGAATCTTCTTTATCATGCTAGGAGTAGCAGGAAAAAGCAAAAAATTTCAGAATTGCACCTTGCAATGTGGAGATATTACAGTTTGTGCATTTACAATATTCATTGATTTTTTCCATTGAAAAACGTCCAGAAATGTTTGAAGCTACTGACTGAATGAAAGGAGCTGGCATCTCACTCTCTTTGAATCTTCTTTATCATGCTAGGATTAGCAGGAAAAAGCAAAAAATTTCAGAATTGCACCTTGCAATGTGGAGATATTACTGTTTGTGCATTTACAATATTCATTGATTTTTGCCATTGAAAAACGTCCAGAAATGTTTGAAGCTACTGACTGAATGAAAGGAGCTGGCATCTCACTCTATTTGAATCTTCTTTATCATGCTAGGATTAGCAGGAAAAAGCAAAAAATTTCAGAATTGCACCTTGCAATGTGGAGATATTACTGTTTGTGCATTTACAATATTCATTGATTTTTGCCATTGAAAAACGTCCAGAAATGTTTATACCAGAAATGTTTGAAGCTACTGACTGAATGAAAGGAGCTGGCATCTCACTCTCTTTGAATCTTCTTTATTATGCTAAGAGGAGCAGGAAAAAGCAAAAAAATTCAGAATTGCACCTTGCAATGCGGAGAAATTACTGTTTGTGCATTTACAATATTCATTGATTTTTGCCATTGAAACACGTCCAGAAATGTTTGAAGCTACTGACTGAATGAAAGGAGCTGGCATCTCACTCTCTTTGAATCTTCTTTATCATGATAGGATTAGCAGGAAAAAGCAAAAAATTTCAGAATTGCACCTTGCAATGTGGAGATATTACTGTTTGTGCATTTACAATATTCATTGATTTTTGCCATTGAAAAACGTCCAGAAATGTTTATACCAGAAATGTTTGAAGCTACTGACTGAATGAAAGGAGCTGGCATCTCACTCTCTTTGAATCTTCTTTATCATGCTAAGAGGAGCAGGAAAAAGCAAAAAAATTCAGAATTGCACCTTGCAATGCGGAGAAATTACTGTTTGTGCATTTACAATATTCATTGATTTTTGCCATTGAAAAACATCATGTTATTCATATACCAGAAATGATTGAAGCTACTGACTGAATGAAAGGAGCTGGCATCTCACTCTCTTTGAATCTTCTTTATCATGCTAGGATTAGCAGGAAAAAGCAAAAAATTTCAGAATTGCACCTTGCAATGTGGAGATATTACTGTTTGTGCATTTACAATATTCATTGATTTTTGCCATTGAAAAACGTCCAGAAATGTTTGAAGCTACTGACTGAATGAAAGGAGCTGGCATATCACTCTCTTTGAATCTTCTTTATCATGCTAGGATTAGCAGGAAAAAGCAAAAAATTTCAGAATTGCACCTTGCAATGTGGAGATATTACTGTTTGTGCATTTACAATATTCATTGATTTTTGCCATTGAAAAACGTCCAGAAATGTTTGAAGCTACTGACTGAATGAAAGGAGCTGGCATATCACTCTCTTTGAATCTTCTTTATCATGCTAGGAGTAGCAGGAAAAAGCAAAAAATTTCAGAATTGCACCTTGCAATGTGGAGATATTACTGTTTGTGCATTTACAATATTCATTGATTTTTTCCATTGAAAAACGTCCAGAAATATTTGAAGCTACTGACTGAATGAAATGAGCTGGCATCTCACTCTCTTTGAATCTTCTTTATCATGCTAGGATTAGCAGGAAAAAGCAAAAAATTTCAGAATTGCACCTTGCAATGTGGAGATATTACTGTTTGTGCATTTACAATATTCATTGATTTTTGCCATTGAAAAACATCATGTTATTCATATACCAGAAATGTTTGAAGCTACTGACTGAATGAAAGGAGCTGGCATTTCACTCTCTTTGAATCTTCTTTATCATGCTAGGATTAGCAGGAAAAAGCAAAAAATTTCAGAATTGCACCTTGCAATGTGGAGATATTACTGTTTGATTTTTGCCATTGAAAAACGTCCAGAAATGTTTGAAGCTACTGACTGAATGAAAGGAGCTGGCATCTCACTCTATTTGAATCTTCTTTATCATGCTAGGATTAGCAGGAAAAAGCAAAAAATTTCAGAATTACACCTTGCAATGTGGAGATATTACTGTTTGTGCATTTACAATATTCATTGATTTTTGCCATTGAAAAACGTCCAGAAATGTTTATACCAGAAATGTTTGAAGCTACTGACTGAATGAAAGGAGCTGGCATCTCACTCTCTTTGAATCTTCTTTATCATGCTAAGAGGAGCAGGAAAAAGCAAAAAAATTCAGAATTGCACCTTGCAATGCGGAGAAATTACTGTTTGTGCATTTACAATATTCATTGATTTTTGCCATTGAAAAACGTCCAGAAATGATTGAAACTACTGACTGAATGAAAGGAGCTGGCATCTCACTCTCTTTGAATCTTCTTTATCATGCTAAGAGGAGCAGGAAAAAGCAAAAAATTTCAGAATTGCACCTTGCAATGCGGAGAAATTACTGTTTGTGCATTTACAATATTCATTGATTTTTGCCATTGAAAAACGTCCAGAAATGATTGAAGCTACTGACTGAATGAAAGGAGCTGGCATCTCACTCTCTTTGAATCTTCTTTATCATGCTAAGAGGAGCAGGAAAAAGCAAAAAATTTCAGAATTGCACCTTGCAATGCGGAGAAATTACTGTTTGTGCATTTACAATATTCATTGATTTTTGCCATTGAAAAACGTCCAGAAATGATTGAAGCTACTGACTGAATGAAAGGAGTTGGCATCTCACTCTCTTTGAATCTTCTTTACCATGCTAAGAGGAGCAGGAAAAAGCAAAAAATTTCAGAATTGCACCTTGCAATGCGGAGAAATTACTGTTTGTGCATTTACAATATTCATTGATTTTTGACATTGAAAAACATCATGTTATTCATATACCAGAAATAATTGAAGCTACTGACTGAATGAAAGGAGCTGGCATCTCACTCTCTTTGAATCTTCTTTATCATGCTAAGAGGAGCAGGAAAAAGCAAAAAATTTCAGAATTGCACCTTGCAATGCGGAGAAATTACTGTTTGTGCATTTACAATATTCATTGATTTTTGCCATTGAAAAACGTCCAGAAATTATTGAAGCTACTGACTGAATGAAAGGAGCTGGCATCTCACTCTCTTTGAATCTTCTTTATGATGCTAAGAGGAGCAGGAAAAAGCAAAAAATTTCAGAATTGCACCTTGCAATGCGGAGAAATTACTGTTTGTGCATTTACAATATTCATTGATTTTTGCCATTGAAAAACGTCCAGAAATGATTGAAGCTACTGACTGAATGAAAGGAGCTGGCATCTCACTCTCTTTGAATCTTCTTTATCATGCTAAGAGGAGCAGGAAAAAGCAAAAAATTTCAGAATTGCACCTTGCAATGCGGAGAAATTACTGTTTGTGCATTTACAATATTCATTGATTTTTGCCATTGAAAAACATCATGTTATTCATATACCAGAAATGATTGAAGCTACTGACTGAATGAAAGGAGCTGGCATCTCACTCTCTTTGAATCTTCTTTATCATGCTAAGAGGAGCAGGAAAAAGCAAAAAATTTCAGAATTGCACCTTGCAATGCGGAGAAATTACTGTTTGTGCATTTACAATATTCATTGATTTTTGCCAATGAAAAACGTCCAGAAATGATTGAAGCTACTGACTGAATGAAAGGAGCTGGCATCTCACTCTTTTTGAATCTTCTTTATCATGCTAAGAGGAGCAGGAAAAAGCAAAAAATTTCAGAATTGCACCTTGCAATGCGGAGAAATTACTGTTTGTGCATTTACAATATTCATTGATTTTTGCCATTGAAAAACGTCCAGAAATGATTGAAGCTACTGACTGAATGAAAGGAGCTGGCATCTCACTCTCTTTGAATCTTCTTTATCATGGTAAGAGGAGCAGGAAAAAGCAAAAAATTTCAGAATTGCAACTTGCAATGCGGAGAAATTACTGTTTGTGCATTTACAATATTCATTGATTTTTGCCATTGAAAAACGTCCAGAAATGATTGAAGCTACTGACTGAATGAAAGGAGCTGGCATCTCACTCTCTTTGAATCTTCTTTATCATGCTAAGAGGAGCAGGAAAAAGCAAAAAATTTCAGAATTGCACCTTGCAATGCGGAGAAATTACTGTTTGTGCATTTACAATATTCATTGATTTTTGCCATTGAAAAACGTCCAGAAATGATTGAAGCTACTGACTGAATGAAAGGAGCTGGCATCTCACTCTCTTTGAATCTTCTTTATCATGCTAAGAGGAGCAGGAAAAAGCAAAAAATTTCAGAATTGCAACTTGCAATGCGGAGAAATTACTGTTTGTGCATTTACAATATTCATTGATTTTTGCCATTGAAAAACATCATGTTATTCATATACCAGAAATGTTTGAAGCTACTGACTGAATGAAAGAAGCTGGCATCTCACTATCTTTGAATCTTCTTTATCATGCTAAGAGGAGCAGGAAAAAGCAAAAAATTTCAGAATTGCACCTTACAATGCGGAGAAATTAATGTTTGTGCATTTACAATATTCATTGATTTTTGCCATTGAAAAACGTCCAGAAATGATTGAAGCTACTGACTGAATGAAAGGAGCTGGCATCTCACTCTCTTTGAATCTTCTTTATCATGCTAAGAGGAGCAGGAAAAAGCAAAAAATTTCAGAATTGCACCTTGCAATGCGGAGAAATTACTGTTTGTGCATTTACAATATTCATTGATTTTTGCCATTGAAAAACGTCCAGAAATGTTTGAAGCTACTGACTGAATGAAAGGAGCTGGCATCTTACTCTCTTTGAATCTTCTTTATCATGCTAGGATTAGCAGGAAAAAGCAAAAAATTTCAGAATTGCACCTTGCAATGTGGAGATATTACTGTTTGTGCATTTACAATATTCATTGATTTTTGCCATTGAAAAACGTCCAGAAATGTTTGAAGCTACTGACTGAATGAAAGGAGCAGGCATCTCACTCTCTTTGAATCTTCTTTATCATGCTAGGAGTAGCAGGAAAAAGCAAAAAATTTCAGAATTGCACCTTGCAATGTGGAGATATTACTGTTTGTGCATTTACAATATTCATTGATTTATGCCATTGAAAAACGTCCAGAAATGTTTGAAGCTACTGACTGAATGAAAGGAGCTGGCATCTCACTCTCTTTGAATCTTCTTTATCATGCTAGGATTAGCAGGAAAAAGCAAAAAATTTCAGAATTGCACCTTGCAATGTGGAGATATTACTGTTTGTGCATTTACAATATTCATTGATTTTTGCCATTGAAAAACGTCCAGAAATGTTTGAAGCTACTGACTGAATGAAAGGAGCTGGCATCTCACTCTATTTGAATCTTCTTTATCATGCTAGGATTAGCAGGAAAAAGCAAAAAATTTCAGAATTGCACCTTGCAATGTGGAGATATTACTGTTTGTGCATTTACAATATTCATTGATTTTTGCCATTGAAAAACGTCCAGAAATGTTTATACCAGAAATGTTTGAAGCTACTCACTGAATGAAAGGAGCTGGCATCTCACTCTCTTTGAATCTTCTTTATCATGCTAAGAGGAGCAGGAAAAAGCAAAAAATTTCAGAATTGCACCTTGCAATGCGGAGAAATTACTGTTTGTGCATTTACAATATTCATTGATTTTTGCCATTGAAAAACGCCCAGAAATGATTGAAGCTACTGACTGAATGAAAGGAGCTGGCATCTCACTCTCTTTGAATCTTCTTTATCATGCTAAGAGGAGCAGGAAAAAGCAAAAAATTTCAGAATTGCACCTTGCAATGCGGAGAAATTACAAGCATTTACAATATTCATTGATTTTTGCCATTGAAAAACATCATGTTATTCATATACCAGAAATGATTGAAGCTACTGACTGAATGAAAGGAGCTGGCATCTCACTCTCTTTGAATCTGCTTTATCATGCTAAGAGGAGCAGGAAAAAGCAAAAAATTTCAGAATTGCACCTTGCAATGCGGAGAAATTACTGTTTGTGCATTTACAATATTCATTGATTTTTGCCATTGAAAAACGTCCAGAAATGATTGAAGCTACTGACTGAATGAAAGGAGCTGGCATCTCACTCTCTTTGAATCTTCTTTATCATGCTAGGATTAGCAGGAAAAAGCAAAAAATTTCAGAATTGCACCTTGCAATGTGGAGATATTACTGTTTGATTTTTGCCATTGAAAAACGTCCAGAAATGTTTGAAGCTACTGACTGAATGAAAGGAGCTGGCATCTCACTCTATTTGAATCTTCTTTATCATGCTAGGATTAGCAGGAAAAAGCAAAAAATTTCAGAATTGCACCTTGCAATGTGGAGATATTACTGTTTGTGCATTTACAATATTCATTGATTTTTGCCATTGAAAAACGTCCAGAAATGTTTATACCAGAAATGTTTGAAGCTACTGACTGAATGAAAGGAGCTGGCATCTCACTCTCTTTGAATCTTCTTTATCATGCTAAGAGGAGCAGGAAAAAGCAAAAAAATTCAGAATTGCACCTTGCAATGCGGAGAAATTACTGTTTGTGCATTTACAATATTCATTGATTTTTGCCATTGAAAAACGTCCAGAAATGATTGAAACTACTGACTGAATGAAAGGAGCTGGCATCTAACTCTCTTTGAATCTTCTTTATCATGCTAAGAGGAGCAGGAAAAAGCAAAAAATTTCAGAATTGCACCTTGCAATGCGGAGAAATTACTGTTTGTGCATTTACAATATTCATTGATTTTTGCCATTGAAAAACGTCCAGAAATGATTGAAGCTACTGACTGAATGAAAGGAGCTGGCATCTCACTCTCTTTGAATCTTCTTTATCATGCTAAGAGGAGCAGGAAAAAGCAAAAAATTTCAGAATTGCACCTTGCAATGCGGAGAAATTACTGTTTGTGCATTTACAATATTCATTGATTTTTGCCATTGAAAAACGTCCAGAAATGATTGAAGCTACTGACTGAATGAAAGGAGTTGGCATCTCACTCTCTTTGAATCTTCTTTACCATGCTAAGAGGAGCAGGAAAATTCAAAAAATTTCAGAATTGCACCTTGCAATGCGGAGAAATTACTGTTTGTGCATTTACAATATTCATTGATTTTTGACATTGAAAAACATCATGTTATTCATATACCAGAAATAATTGAAGCTACTGACTGAATGAAAGGAGCTGGCATCTCACTCTCTTTGAATCTTCTTTATCATGCTAAGAGGAGCAGGAAAAAGCAAAAAATTTCAGAATTGCACCTTGCAATGCGGAGAAATTACTGTTTGTGCATTTACAATATTCATTGATTTTTGCCATTGAAAAACGTCCAGAAATTATTGAAGCTACTGACTGAATGAAAGGAGCTGGCATCTCACTCTCTTTGAATCTTCTTTATGATGCTAAGAGGAGCAGGAAAAAGCAAAAAATTTCAGAATTGCACCTTGCAATGCGGAGAAATTACTGTTTGTGCATTTACAATATTCATTGATTTTTGCCATTGAAAAACGTCCAGAAATGATTGAAGCTACTGACTGAATGAAAGGAGCTGGCATCTCACTCTCTTTGAATCTTCTTTATCATGCTAAGAGGAGCAGGAAAAAGCAAAAAATTTCAGAATTGCACCTTGCAATGCGGAGAAATTACTGTTTGTGCATTTACAATATTCATTGATTTTTGCCATTGAAAAACATCATGTTATTCATATACCAGAAATGATTGAAGCTACTGACTGAATGAAAGGAGCTGGCATCTCACTCTCTTTGAATCTTCTTTATCATGCTAAGAGGAGCAGGAAAAAGCAAAAAATTTCAGAATTGCACCTTGCAATGCGGAGAAATTACTGTTTGTGCATTTACAATATTCATTGATTTTTGCCAATGAAAAACGTCCAGAAATGATTGAAGCTACTGACTGAATGAAAGGAGCTGGCATCTCACTCTTTTTGAATCTTCTTTATCATGCTAAGAGGAGCAGGAAAAAGCAAAAAATTTCAGAATTGCACCTTGCAATGCGGAGAAATTACTGTTTGTGCATTTACAATATTCATTGATTTTTGCCATTGAAAAACGTCCAGAAATGATTGAAGCTACTGACTGAATGAAAGGAGCTGGCATCTCACTCTCTTTGAATCTTCTTTATCATGGTAAGAGGAGCAGGAAAAAGCAAAAAATTTCAGAATTGCAACTTGCAATGCGGAGAAATTACTGTTTGTGCATTTACAATATTCATTGATTTTTGCCATTGAAAAACGTCCAGAAATGATTGAAGCTACTGACTGAATGAAAGGAGCTGGCATCTCACTCTCTTTGAATCTTCTTTATCATGCTAAGAGGAGCAGGAAAAAGCAAAAAATTTCAGAATTGCACCTTGCAATGCGGAGAAATTACTGTTTGTGCATTTACAATATTCATTGATTTTTGCCATTGAAAAACGTCCAGAAATGATTGAAGCTACTGACTGAATGAAAGGAGCTGGCATCTCACTCTCTTTGAATCTTCTTTATCATGCTAAGAGGAGCAGGAAAAAGCAAAAAATTTCAGAATTGCAACTTGCAATGCGGAGAAATTACTGTTTGTGCATTTACAATATTCATTGATTTTTGCCATTGAAAAACATCATGTTATTCATATACCAGAAATGTTTGAAGCTACTGACTGAATGAAAGAAGCTGGCATCTCACTATCTTTGAATCTTCTTTATCATGCTAAGAGGAGCAGGAAAAAGCAAAAAATTTCAGAATTGCACCTTACAATGCGGAGAAATTACTGTTTGTGCATTTACAATATTCATTGATTTTTGCCATTGAAAAACGTCCAGAAATGATTGAAGCTACTGACTGAATGAAAGGAGCTGGCATCTCACTCTCTTTGAATCTTCTTTATCATGCTAAGAGGAGCAGGAAAAAGCAAAAAATTTCAGAATTGCACCTTGCAATGCGGAGAAATTACTGTTTGTGCATTTACAATATTCATTGATTTTTGCCATTGAAAAACGTCCAGAAATGTTTGAAGCTACTGACTGAATGAAAGGAGCTGGCATCTTACTCTCTTTGAATCTTCTTTATCATGCTAGGATTAGCAGGAAAAAGCAAAAAATTTCATAATTGCACCTTGCAATGTGGAGATATTACTGTTTGTGCATTTACAATATTCATTGATTTTTGCCATTGAAAAACGTCCAGAAATGTTTGAAGCTACTGACTGAATGAAAGGAGCAGGCATCTCACTCTCTTTGAATCTTCTTTATCATGCTAGGAGTAGCAGGAAAAAGCAAAAAATTTCAGAATTGCACCTTGCAATGTGGAGATATTACTGTTTGTGCATTTACAATATTCATTGATTTATGCCATTGAAAAACGTCCAGAAATGTTTGAAGCTACTGACTGAATGAAAGGAGCTGGCATCTCACTCTCTTTGAATCTTCTTTATCATGCTAGGATTAGCAGGAAAAAGCAAAAAATTTCAGAATTGCACCTTGCAATGTGGAGATATTACTGTTTGTGCATTTACAATATTCATTGATTTTTGCCATTGAAAAACGTCCAGAAATGTTTGAAGCTACTGACTGAATGAAAGGAGCTGGCATCTCACTCTATTTGAATCTTCTTTATCATGCTAGGATTAGCAGGAAAAAGCAAAAAATTTCAGAATTGCACCTTGCAATGTGGAGATATTACTGTTTGTGCATTTACAATATTCATTGATTTTTGCCATTGAAAAACGTCCAGAAATGTTTATACCAGAAATGTTTGAAGCTACTGACTGAATGAAAGGAGCTGGCATCTCACTCTCTTTGAATCTTCTTTATCATGCTAAGAGGAGCAGGAAAAAGCAAAAAATTTCAGAATTGCACCTTGCAATGCGGAGAAATTACTGTTTGTGCATTTACAATATTCATTGATTTTTGCCATTGAAAAACGTCCAGAAATGATTGAAGCTACTGACTGAATGAAAGGAGCTGGCATCTCACTCTCTTTGAATCTTCTTTATCATGCTAAGAGGAGCAGGAAAAAGCAAAAAATTTCAGAATTGCACCCTGCAATGCGGAGAAATTACAAGCATTTACAATATTCATTGATTTTTGCCATTGAAAAACATCATGTTATTCATATACCAGAAATGATTGAAGCTACTGACTGAATGAAAGGAGCTGGCATCTCACTCTCTTTGAATCTGCTTTATCATGCTAAGAGGAGCAGGAAAAAGCAAAAAATTTCAGAATTGCACCTTGCAATGCGGAGAAATTACTGTTTGTGCATTTACAATATTCATTGATTTTTGCCATTGAAAAACGTCCAGAAATGATTGAAGCTACTGACTGAATGAAAGGAGCTGGCATCTCACTCTCTTTGAATCTTCTTTATCATGCTAAGAGGAGCAGGAAAAAGCAAAAAATTTCAGAATTGCACCTTGCAATGCGGAGAAATTACTGTTTGTGCATTTACAATAGTCATTGATTTTTGCCATTGAAAAACGTCCAGAAATGATTGAAGCTACTGACTGAATGAAAGGAGCTGGCATCTCACTCTCTTTGAATCTTCTTTATCATGCTAAGAGGAGCAGGAAAAAGCAAAAAATTTCAGAATTGCAACTTGCAATGCGGAGAAATTACTGTTTGTGCATTTACAATATTCATTGATTTTTGCCATTGAAAAACATCATGTTATTCATATACCAGAAATGATTGAAGCTACTGACTGAATGAAAGGAGCTGGCATCTCACTCTCTTTGAATCTTCTTTATCATGCTAAGAGGAGCAGGAAAAAGCAAAAAATTTCAGAATTGCACCTTGCAATGCGGAGAAATTACTGTTTGTGCATTTACAATATTCATTGATTTTTGCCATTGAAAAACGTCCAGAAATGATTGAAGCTACTGACTGAATGAAAGGAGCTGGCATCTCACTCTCTTTGAATCTTCTTTATCATGCTAAGAGGAGCAGGAAAAAGCAAAAAATTTCAGAAATGCACCTTGCAATGCGGAGAAATTACTGTTTGTGCATTTACAATATTCATTGATTTTTGCCATTGAAAAACGTCCAGAAATGATTGAAGCTACTGACTGAATGAAAGGAGCTGGCATCTCACTCTCTTTGAATCTTCTTTATCATGCTAAGAGGAGCAGGAAAAAGCAAAAAATTTCAGAATTGCACCTTGCAATGCGGAGAAATTACTGTTTGTGCATTTACAATATTCATTGATTTTTGCCATTGAAAAACATCATGTTATTCATATCCCAGAAATGTTTGAAGCTACTGACTGAATGAAAGAAGCTGGCAACTCACTCTCTTTGAATCTTCTTTATCATGCTAAGAGGAGCAGGAAAAAGCAAAAAATTTCAGAATTGCACCTTGCAATGCGGAGAAATTACTGTTTGTGCATTTACAATATTCATTGATTTTTGCAATTGAAAAACGTCCAGAAATGATTGAAGCTACTGACTGAATGAAAGGAGCTGGCATCTCACTCTCTTTGAATCTTCTTTATCATGTTAAGAGGAGCAGGAAAAAGCAAAAAATTTCAGAATTGCACCTTGCAATGCGGAGAAATTACTGTTTGTGCATTTACAATATTCATTGATTTTTGCCATTGAAAAACGTCCAGAAATGATTGAAGCTACTGACTGAATGAAAGGAGCTGTTATCTCACTCTCTTTGAATCTTGTTTATTATGCTAAGAGGAGCAGGAAAAAGCAAAAAATTTCAGAATTGCACCTTGCAATGCGGAGAAATTACTGTTTGTGCATTTAAAATATTCATTGATTTTTGCCATTGAAAAACATCATGTTATTCATATACCAGAAATGATTGAAGCTACTGACTGAATGAAAGGAGCTGGCATCTCACACTCTTTGAATCTTCTTTATCATGCTAAGAGGAGCAGGAAAAAGTAAAAAATTTCAGAATTGCACCTTGCAATGCGGAGAAATTACTGTTTGTGCATTTACAATATTCAATGATTTTTGCCATTGAAAAACGTCCAGAAATGATTGAAGCTACTGACTGAACGAAAGGAGCTGGCATCTCACTCTCTTTGAATCTTCTTTATCATGCTAAGAGGAGCAGGAAAAAGCAAAAAATTTCAGAATTGCACCTTGCAATGCGGAGAAATTACTGTTTGTGCATTTACAATATTCATTGATTTTTGCCATTGAAAAACATCATGTTATTCATATACCAGAAATGTTTGAAGCTACTGACTGAATGAAAGGAGCTGGCATCTCACTCTCTTTGAATCTTCTTCATAATGCTAAGAGGAGCAGGAAAAAGCAAAAAATTTCAGAATTGCACCTTGCAATGCGGAGAAATTACTGTTTGTGCATTTACAATATTCATTGATTTTTGCCATTGAAAAACGTCCAGAAATGATTGAAGCTACTGACTGAATGAAAGGAGCTGGCATCTCACTCTCTTTGAATCTTCTTTATCATGCTAAGAGGAGCAGGAAAAAGCAAAAAATTTCAGAATTGCACCTTGCAATGCGGAGAAATTACTGTTTGTGCATTTACAATATTCATTGATTTTTGCCATTGAAAAACATCATGTTATTCATATACCAGAAATGTTTGAAGCTACTGACTGAATGAAAGGAGCTGGCATCTCACTCTCTTTGAATCTTCTTTATCATGCTAAGAGGAGCAGGAAAAAGCAAAAAATTTCAGAATTGCACCTTGCAATGCGGATAAATTACTGTTTGTGCATTTACAATATTCATTGATTTTTGCCATTGAAAAATGTCCAGAAATGATTGAAGCTACTGACTGAATGAAAGGAGCTGGCATCTCACTCTCTTTGAATCTTGTTTATCATGCTAAGAGGAGCAGGAAAAAGCAAAAAATTTCAGAATTGCACCTTGCAATGCGGAGAAATTACTGTTTGTGCATTTACAATATTCATTGATTTTTGCCATTGAAAAACGTCCAGAAATTATTGAAGCTACTGACTGAATGAAAGGAGCTGGCATCTCACTCTCTTTGAAACTTCTTTATCATGCTAAGAGGAGCAGGAAAAAGCAAAAATTTTCAGAATTGCACCTTGCAATGCGGAGAAATTACTGTTTGTGCATTTACAATATTCATTGATTTTTGCCATTGAAAAACGTCCAGAAATGATTGAAGCTACTGACTGAATGAAAGGAGCTGGCATCTCACTCTCTTTGAATCTTCTTTATCATGCTAAGAGGAGCAGGAAAAAGCAAAAAATTTCAGAATTGCACCTTGCAATGCGGAGAAATTACTGTTTGTGCATTTACAATATTCATTGATTTTTGCCATTGAAAAACATCATGTTATTCATATACCAGAAATGTTTGAAGCTACTGACTGAATGAAAGGAGCTGGCATCTCACTCTCTTTGAATCTTCTTTATCATGCTAAGAGGAGCAGGAAAAAGCAAAAAATTTCAGAATTGCACCTTGCAATGCGGAGAAATTACTGTTTGTGCATTTACAATATTCATTGATTTTTGCCATTGAAAAACATCATGTTATTCATATACCAGAAATGTTTGAAGCTACTGACTGAATGAAAGGAGCTGGCATCTCACTCTCTTTGAATCTTCTTTATCATGCTAAGAGGAGCAGGAAAAAGCAAAAAATTTCAGAATTGCACCTTGCAATGCGGATAAATTACTGTTTGTGCATTTACAATATTCATTGATTTTTGCCATTGAAAAATGTCCAGAAATGATTGAAGCTACTGACTGAATGAAAGGAGCTGGCATCTCACTCTCTTTGAATCTTGTTTATCATGCTAAGAGGAGCAGGAAAAAGCAAAAAATTTCAGAATTGCAACTTGCAATGCGGAGAAATTACTGTTTGTGCATTTACAATATTCATTGATTTTTGCCATTGAAAAACGTCCAGAAATTATTGAAGCTACTGACTGAATGAAAGGAGCTGGCATCTCACTCTCTTTGAAACTTCTTTATCATGCTAAGAGGAGCAGGAAAAAGCAAAAATTTTCAGAATTGCACCTTGCAATGCGGAGAAATTACTGTTTGTGCATTTACAATATTCATTGATTTTTGCCATTGAAAAACGTCCAGAAATGATTGAAGCTACTGACTGAATGAAAGGAGCTGGCATCTCACTCTCTTTGAATCTTCTTTATCATGCTAAGAGGAGCAGGAAAAAGCAAAAAATTTCAGAATTGCACCTTGCAATGTGGAGAAATTACTGTTTGTGCATTTACAATATTCATTTATTTTTGCCATTGAAAAACATCATGTTATTCATATACCAGAAATGTTTGAAGCTACTGACTGAATGAAAGGAGCTGGCATCTCACTCTCTTTGAATCTTCTTTATCATGCTAAGAGGAGCAGGAAAAAGCAAAAAATTTCAGAATTGCACCTTGCAATGCGGAGAAATTACTCTTTGTGCATTTACAATATTCATTGATTTTTGCCATTGAAAAACATCATGTTATTCATATACCAGAAATGATTGAAGCTACTGACTGAATGAAAGGAGCTGGCATCTCACTCTCTTTGAATCTTCTTTATCATGCTAAGAGGAGCAGGATAAAGCAAAAAATTTCAGACTTGCACCTTGCAATGCGGAGAAATTACTGTTTGTGCATTTACAATATTCATTGATTTTTGCCATTGAAAAACATCATGTTATTCATATACCAGAAATGTTTGAAGCTACTGACTGAATGAAAGGAGCTGGCATCTCACTCTCTTTGAATCTTCTTTATCATGCTAAGAGGAGCAGGAAAAAGCAAAAAATTTCAGACTTGCACCTTGCAATGCGGAGAAATTACTGTTTGTGCATTTACAATATTCATTGATTTTTGCCATTGAAAAACATCATGTTATTCATATACCAGAAATGTTTGAAGCTACTGACTGAATGAAAGGAGCTGGCATCTCACTCTCTTTGAATCTTCTTTATCATGCTAAGAGGAGCAGGAAAAAGCAAAAAATTTCAGAATTGCACCTTGCAATGCAGAGAAATTACTGTTTGTGCATTTACAATATTCATTGATTTTTGCCATTGAAAAACGTCCAGAAATGATTGAAGGTACTGACTGAATGAAAGGAGCTGGCATCTCACTCTCTTTGAATCTTCTTTATCATGCTAAGAGGAGCAGGAAAAAGCAAAAAATTTCAGAATTGCACCTTGCAATGCGGAGAAATTACTGTTTGTGCATTTACAATATTCATTGATTTTTGCCATTGAAAAACGTCCAGAAATGATTGAAGCTACTGACTGAATGAAAGGAGCTGGCATCTCACTCTCTTTGAATCTTCTTTATCATGCTAAGAGGAGCAGGAAAAAGCAAAAAATTTCAGAATTGCACCTTGCAATGCGGAGAAATTACAGTTTGTGCATTTACAATATTCATTGATTTTTGCCATTGAAAAACGTCCAGAAATGATTGAAGCTACTGACTGAATGAAAGGAGCTGGCATCTCACTCTCTTTGAATCTTCTTTATCATGCTAAGAGGAGCAGGAAAAAGCAAAAAATTTCAGAATTGCACCTTGCAATGCGGAGAAATTACAGTTTGTGCATTTACAATATTCATTGATTTTTGCCATTGAAAAACGTCCAGAAATGATTGAAGCTACTGACTGAATGAAAGGAGCTGGCATCTCACTCTCTTTGAATCTTCTTTATCATGCTAAGAGGAGCAGGAAAAAGCAAAAAATTTCAGAATTGCACCTTGCAATGCGGAGAAATTACTGTTTGTGCATTTACAATATTCATTGATTTTTGCCATTGAAAAACATGTTATTCATATACCAGAAATGTTTGAAGCTCCTGACTGAATGAAAGGAGCTGGCACCTCACTCTCTTTGAATCTTCTTTATCATGCTAAGAGGAGCAGGAAAAAGCAAAAAATTTCAGAATTGCACCTTGCAATGCGGAGAAATTACTGTTTGTGCATTTACAATATTCATTGATTTTTGCCATTGAAAAACGTCCAGAAATGATTGAAGCTACTGACTGAATGAAAGGAGCTGGCATCTCACTCTCTTTGAATCTTCTTTATCATGCTAAGAGGAGCAGGAAAAAGCAAAAAATTTCAGAATTGCACCTTGCAATGCGGAGAAATTACTGTTTGTGCATTTACAATATTCATTGATTTTTGCCATTGAAAAATGTCCAGAAATGATTGAAGCTACTGACTGAATGAAAGGAGCTGGCATCTCACTCTCTTTGAATCTTCTTTATCATGCTAAGAGGAGCAGGAAAAAGCAAAAAATTTCAGAATTGCGCCTTGCAATGCGGAGAAATTCCTGTTTGTGCATTTACAAAATTCATTGATTTTTGCCATTGAAAACATCATGTTATTCATATACCAGAAATGATTGAAGCTACTGACTGAAGGAAAGGAGCTGGCATCTCACTCTCTTTGAATCTTCTTTATCATGCTAAGAGGAGCAGGAAAAAGCAAAAAATTTCAGAATTGCACCTTGCAATGCGGAGAAATTACTGTTTGTGCATTTACAATATTCATTGATTTTTGCCATTGAAAAATGTCCAGAAATGATTGAAGCTACTGACTGAATGAAAGGAGCTGGCATCTCACTCTCTTTGAATCTTCTTTATCATGCTAAGAGGAGCAGGAAAAAGTAAAAAATTTCAGAATTGCACCTTGCAATGCGGAGAAATTACTGTTTGTGCATTTACAATATTCAATGATTTTTGCCATTGAAAAACGTCCAGAAATGATTGAAGCTACTGACTGAATGAAAGGAGCTGGCATCTCACTCTCTTTGAATCTTCTTTATCATGCTAAGAGGAGCAGGAAAAAGCAAAAAATTTCAGAATTGCACCTTGCAATGCGGAGAAATTACTGTTTGTGCATTTACAATATTCATTGATTTTTGCTATTGAAAAACATCATGTTATTCATATACCAGAAATGATTGAAGCTACTGACTGAATGAAAGGAGCTGGCATCTCACTCTCTTTGAATCTTCTTTATCATGCTAAGAGGAGCAGGAAAAAGCAAAAAATTTCAGAATTGCACCTTGCAATGCGGAGAAATTACAGTTTGTGCATTTACAATATTCATTGATTTTTGCCATTGAAAAACGTCCAGAAATGATTGAAGCTACTGACTGAATGAAAGGAGCTGGCATCTCACTCTCTTTGAATCTTCTTTATCATGCTAGGAGGAGCAGGAAAAAGCAAAAAATTTCAGAATTGCACCTTGCAATGCGGAGAAATTACTGTTTGTGCATTTACAATATTCATTGATTTTTGCCATTGAAAAACGTCCAGAAATGATTGAAGGTACTGACTGAATGAAAGGAGCTGGCATCTCACTCTCTTTGAATCTTCTTTATCATGCTAAGAGGAGCAGGAAAAAGCAAAAAATTTCAGAATTGCACCTTGCAATGCGGAGAAATTACTGTTTGTGCATTTACAATATTCATTGATTTTTGCCATTGAAAAACGTCCAGAAATGATTGAAGCTACTGACTGAATGAAAGGAGCTGGCATCTCACTCTCTTTGAATCTTCTTTATCATGCTAAGAGGAGCAGGAAAAAGCAAAAAATTTCAGAATTGCACCTTGCAATGCGGAGAAATTACTGTTTGTGCATTTACAATATTCATTGATTTTTGCCATTGAAAAATGTCCAGAAATGATTGAAGCTACTGACTGAATGAAAGGAGCTGGCATCTCACTCTCTTTGAATCTTCTTTATCATGCTAAGAGGAGCAGGAAAAAGCAAAAAATTTCAGAATTGCGCCTTGCAATGCGGAGAAATTACTGTTTGTGCATTTACAAAATTCATTGATTTTTGCCATTGAAAAACATCATGTTATTCATATACCAGAAATGATTGAAGCTACTGACTGAAGGAAAGGAGCTGGCATCTCACTCTCTTTGAATCTTCTTTATCATGCTAAGAGGAGCAGGAAAAAGCAAAAAATTTCAGAATTGCACCTTGCAATGCGGAGAAATTACTGTTTGTGCATTTACAATATTCATTGATTTTTGCCATTGAAAAACATCCAGAAATGATTGAAGCTACTGACTGAATGAAAGGAGCTGGCATCTCACTCTCTTTGAATCTTCTTTATCATGCTAAGAGGAGCAGGAAAAAGCAAAAAATTTCAGAATTGCACCTTGCAATGCGGAGAAATTACTGTTTGTGCATTTACAATATTCATTGATTTTTGCGAATGAAAAACATCATGTTATTCATATACCAGAAATGATTGAAGCTACTGACTGAATGAAAGGAGCTGGCATCTCACTCTCTTTGAATCTTCTTTATCATGCTAAGAGGAGCAGGAAAAAGTAAAAAATTTCAGAATTGCACCTTGCAATGCGGAGAAATTACTGTTTGTGCATTTACAATATTCAATGATTTTTGCCATTGAAAAACGTCCAGAAATGATTGAAGCTACTGACTGAATGAAAGGAGCTGGCATCTCACTCTCTTTGAATCTTCTTTATCATGCTAAGAGGAGCAGGAAAAAGCAAAAAATTTCAGAATTGCACCTTGCAATGCGGAGAAATTACTGTTTGTGCATTTACAATATTCATTGATTTTTGCCATTGAAAAACGTCCAGAAATGATTGAAGCTACTGACTGAATGAAAGGAGCTGGCATCTCACTCTCTTTGAATCTTCTTTATCATGCTAAGAGGAGCAGGAAAAAGCAAAAAATTTCAGAATTGCACCTTGCAATGCGGAGAAATTACTGTTTGTGCATTTACAATATTCATTGATTTTTGCCATTGAAAAACATGTTATTCATATACCAGAAATGTTTGAAGCTCCTGACTGAATGAAAGGAGCTGGCACCTCACTCTCTTTGAATCTTCTTTATCATGCTAAGAGGAGCAGGAAAAAGCAAAAAATTTCAGAATTGCACCTTGCAATGCGGAGAAATTACTGTTTGTGCATTTACAATATTCATTGATTTTTGCCATTGAAAAACGTCCAGAAATGATTGAAGCTACTGACTGAATGAAAGGAGCTGTCATCTCACTCTCTTTGAATCTTCTTTATCATGCTAAGAGGAGCAGGAAAAAGCAAAAAATTTCAGAATTGCACCTTGCAATGCGGAGAAATTACTGTTTGTGCATTTACAATATTCATTGATTTTTGCCATTGAAAAATGTCCAGAAATGATTGAAGCTACTGACTGAATGAAAGGAGCTGGCATCTCACTCTCTTTGAATCTTCTTTATCATGCTAGGATTAGCAGGAAAAAGCAAAAAATTTCAGAATTGCACCTTGCAATGTGGAGATATTACTGTTTGTGCATTTACAATATTCATTGATTTTTGCCATTGAAAAACATGTTTTTCATATACCAGAAATGTTTGAAGCTACTGACTGAATGAAAGGAGCTGGCATCTCACTCTCTTTGAATCTTCTTTATCATGCTAGGATTAACAGGAAAAAGCAAAAAATTTCAGAATTTCACCTTGCAATGTGGAGATATTACTGTTTGTGCATTTACAATATTCATTGATTTTTGCCATTGAAAAACATGTTTTTCATATACCAGAAATGTTTGAAGCTACTGACTGAATGAAAGGAGCTGGCATCTCACTCTCTTTGAATCTTCTTTATCATGCTAGGATTAACAGGAAAAAGCAAAAAATTTCAGAATTGCACCTTGCAATGTGGAGATATTACTGTTTGTGCATTTACAATATTCATTGATTTTTGCCATTGAAAAATGTCCAGAAATGATTGAAGCTACTGACTGAATGAAAGGAGCTGGCATCTCACTCTTTGAATCTTCTTTATCATGCTAGGATTAGCAGGAAAAAGCAAAAAATTTCAGAATTGCACCTTGCAATGTGGAGATATTACTGTTTGTGCATTTACAATATTCATTGATTTTTGCCATTGAAAAACATGTTTTTCATATACCAGAAATGTTTGAAGCTACTGACTGAATGAAAGGAGCTGGCATCTCACTCTCTTTGAATCTTCTTTATCATGCTAGGATTAACAGGAAAAAGCAAAAAATTTCAGAATTGCACCTTGCAATGTGGAGATATTACTGTTTGTGCATTTACAATATTCATTGATTTTTGCCATTGAAAAACGTCCAGAAATGTTTGAAGCTACTGACTGAATGAAAGGAGCTGGCATCTCACTCTCTTTGAATCTTCTTTATCATGCTAGGATTAGCAGGAAAAAGCAAAAAATTTCAGAATTGCACCTTGCAATGTGGAGATATTACTGTTTGTGCATTTACAATATTCATTGATTTTTGCCATTGAAAAACATGTTTTTCATATACCAGAAATGTTTGAAGCTACTGACTGAATGAAAGGAGCTGGCATCTCACTCTCTTTGAATCTTCTTTATCATGCTAGGATTAGCAGGAAAAAGCAAAAAATTTCAGAATTGCACCTTGCAATGTGGAGATATTACTGTTTGTGCATTTACAATATTCATTGATTTTTGCCATTGAAAAACGTTTTTCATATACCAGAAATGTTTGAAGCTACTGACTGAATGAAAGGAGCTGGCATCTCACTCTCTTTGAATCTTCTTTATCATGCTAGGATTAACAGGAAAAAGCAAAAAATTTCAGAATTGCACCTTGCAATGTGGAGATATTACTGTTTGTGCATTTACAATATTCATTGATTTTTGCCATTGAAAAACGTCCAGAAATGTTTGAAGCTACTGACTGAATGAAAGGAGCTGGCATCTCACTCTCTTTGAATCTTCTTTATCATGCTAGGATTAGCAGGAAAAAGCAAAAAATTTCAGAATTGCACCTTGCAATGTGGAGATATTACTGTTTGTGCATTTACAATATTCATTGATTTTTGCCATTGAAAAACATGTTTTTCATATACCAGAAATGTTTGAAGCTACTGACTGAATGAAAGGAGCTGGCATCTCACTCTCTTTGAATCTTCTTTATCATGCTAGGATTAGCAGGAAAAAGCAAAAAATTTCAGAATTGCACCTTGCAATGTGGAGATATTACTGTTTGTGCATTTACAATATTCATTGATTTTTGCCATTGAAAAACGTTTTTCATATACCAGAAATGTTTGAAGCTACTGACTGAATGAAAGGAGCTGGCATCTCACTCTCTTTGAATCTTCTTTATCATGCTAGGATTAACAGGAAAAAGCAAAAAATTTCAGAATTGCACCTTGCAATGTGGAGATATTACTGTTTGTGCATTTACAATATTCATTGATTTTTGCCATTGAAAAACGTCCAGAAATGTTTGAAGCTACTGACTGAATGAAAGGAGCTGGCATCTCACTCTCTTTGAATCTTCTTTATCATGCTAGGATTAACAGGAAAAAGCTAAAAATTTCAGAATTGCACCTTGCAATGTGGAGATATTACTGTTTGTGCATTTACAATATTCATTGATTTTTGCCATTGAAAAACATGTTTTTCATATACCAGAAATGTTTGAAGCTACTGACTGAATGAAAGGAGCTGGCATCTCACTCTCTTTGAATCTTCTTTATCATGCTAGGATTAGCAGGAAAAAGCAAAAAATTTCAGAATTGCACCTTGCAATGTGGAGATATTACTGTTTGTGCATTTACAATATTCATTGATTTTTGCCATTGAAAAACATGTGTTTTTCATATACCAGAAATGTTTGAAGCTACTGACTGAATGAAAGGAGCTGGCATCTCACTCTCTTTGAATCTTCTTTATCATGCTAGGATTAGCAGGAAAAAGCAAAAAATTTCAGAATTGCACCTTGCAATGTGGAGATATTACTGTTTGTGCATTTACAATATTCATTGATTTTTGCCATTGAAAAACATGTTTTTCATATACCAGAAATGTTTGAAGCTACTGACTGAATGAAAGGAGCTGGCATCTCACTCTCTTTGAATCTTCTTTATCATGCTAGGATTAACAGGAAAAAGCAAAAAATTTCAGAATTGCACCTTGCAATGTGGAGATATTACTGTTTGTGCATTTACAATATTCATTGATTTTTGCCATTGAAAAACGTCCAGAAATGTTTGAAGCTACTGACTGAATGAAAGGAGCTGGCATCTCACTCTCTTTGAATCTTCTTTATCATGCTAGGATTAGCAGGAAAAAGCAAAAAATTTCAGAATTGCACCTTGCAATGTGGAGATATTACTGTTTGTGCATTTACAATATTCATTGATTTTTGCCATTGAAAAACATGTTTTTCATATACCAGAAATGTTTGAAGCTACTGACTGAATGAAAGGAGCTGGCATGTCACTCTCTTTGAATCTTCTTTATCATGCTAGGATTAACAGGAAAAAGCAAAAAATTTCAGAATTGCACCTTGCAATGTGGAGATATTACTGTTTGTGCATTTACAATATTCATTGATTTTTGCCATTGAAAAACATGTTTTTCATATACCAGAAATGTTTGAAGCTACTGACTGAATGAAAGGAGCTGGCATCTCACTCTCTTTGAATCTTCTTTATCATGCTAGGATTAACAGGAAAAAGCAAAAAATTTCAGAATTGCACCTTGCAATGTGGAGATATTACTGTTTGTGCATTTACAATATTCATTGATTTTTGCCATTGAAAAACGTCCAGAAATGTTTGAAGCTACTGACTGAATGAAAGGAGCTGGCATCTCACTCTCTTTGAATCTTCTTTATCATGCTAGGATTAGCAGGAAAAAGCAAAAAATTTCAGAATTGCACCTTGCAATGTGGAGATATTACTGTTTGTGCATTTACAATATTCATTGATTTTTGCCATTGAAAAACATGTTTTTCATATACCAGAAATGTTTGAAGCTACTGACTGAATGAAAGGAGCTGGCATGTCACTCTCTTTGAATCTTCTTTATCATGCTAGGATTAACAGGAAAAAGCAAAAAATTTCAGAATTGCACCTTGCAATGTGGAGATATTACTGTTTGTGCATTTACAATATTCATTGATTTTTGCCATTGAAAAACATGTTTTTCATATACCAGAAATGTTTGAAGCTACTGACTGAATGAAAGGAGCTGGCATCTCACTCTCTTTGAATCTTCTTTATCATGCTAGGATTAACAGGAAAAAGCAAAAAATTTCAGAATTGCACCTTGCAATGTGGAGATATTACTGTTTGTGCATTTACAATATTCATTGATTTTTGCCATTGAAAAACGTCCAGAAATGTTTGAAGCTACTGACTGAATGAAAGGAGCTGGCATCTCACTCTCTTTGAATCTTCTTTATCATGCTAGGATTAGCAGGAAAAAGCAAAAAATTTCAGAATTGCACCTTGCAATGTGGAGATATTACTGTTTGTGCATTTAAAATATTCATTGATTTTTGCCATTGAAAAACATGTTTTTCATATACCAGAAATGTTTGAAGCTACTGACTGAATGAAAGGAGCTGGCATCTCACTCTCTTTGAATCTTCTTTATCATGCTAGGATTAACAGGAAAAAGCAAAAAATTTCAGAATTGCACCTTGCAATGTGGAGATATTACTGTTTGTGCATTTACAATATTCATTGATTTTTGCCATTGAAAAACATGTTTTTCATATACCAGAAATGTTTGAAGCTACTGACTGAATGAAAGGAGCTGGCATCTCACTCTCTTTGAATCTTCTTTATCATGCTAGGATTAACAGGAAAAAGCAAAAAATTTCAGAATTGCACCTTGCAATGTGGAGATATTACTGTTTGTGCATTTACAATATTCATTGATTTTTGCCATTGAAAAACGTCCAGAAATGTTTGAAGCTACTGACTGAATGAAAGGAGCTGGCATCTCACTCTCTTTGAATCTTCTTTATCATGCTAGGATTAACAGGAAAAAGCAAAAAATTTCAGAATTGCACCTTGCAATGTGGAGATATTACTGTTTGTGCATTTACAATATTCATTGATTTTTGCCATTGAAAAACGTCCAGAAATGTTTGAAGCTACTGACTGAATGAAAGGAGCTGTCATCTCACTCTCTTTGAATCTTCTTTATCATGCTAGGATTAGCAGGAAAAAGCAAAAAATTTCAGAATTGCACCTTGCAATGTGGAGATATTACTGTTTGTGCATTTACAATATTCATTGATTTTTGCCATTGAAAAATGTCCAGAAATGATTGAAGCTACTGACTGAATGAAAGGAGCTGGCATCTCACTCTCTTTGAATCTTCTTTATCATGCTAGGATTAGCAGGAAAAAGCAAAAAATTTCAGAATTGCACCTTGCAATGTGGAGATATTACTGTTTGTGCATTTACAATATTCATTGATTTTTGCCATTGAAAAACGTTTTTCATATACCAGAAATGTTTGAAGCTACTGACTGAATGAAAGGAGCTGGCATCTCACTCTCTTTGAATCTTCTTTATCATGCTAGGATTAACAGGAAAAAGCAAAAAATTTCAGAATTTCACCTTGCAATGTGGAGATATTACTGTTTGTGCATTTACAATATTCATTGATTTTTGCCATTGAAAAACATGTTTTTCATATACCAGAAATGTTTGAAGCTACTGACTGAATGAAAGGAGCTGGCATCTCACTCTCTTTGAATCTTCTTTATCATGCTAGGATTAACAGGAAAAAGCAAAAAATTTCAGAATTGCACCTTGCAATGTGGAGATATTACTGTTTGTGCATTTACAATATTCATTGATTTTTGCCATTGAAAAACGTCCAGAAATGTTTGAAGCTACTGACTGAATGAAAGGAGCTGGCATCTCACTCTCTTTGAATCTTCTTTATCATGCTAGGATTAGCAGGAAAAAGCAAAAAATTTCAGAATTGCACCTTGCAATGTGGAGATATTACTGTTTGTGCATTTACAATATTCATTGATTTTTGCCATTGAAAAACATGTTTTTCATATACCAGAAATGTTTGAAGCTACTGACTAAATGAAAGGAGCTGGCATCTCACTCTCTTTGAATCTTCTTTATCATGCTAGGATTAGCAGGAAAAAGCAAAAAATTTCAGAATTGCACCTTGCAATGTGGAGATATTACTGTTTGTGCATTTACAATATTCATTGATTTTTGCCATTGAAAAACGTTTTTCATATACCAGAAATGTTTGAAGCTACTGACTGAATGAAAGGAGCTGGCATCTCACTCTCTTTGAATCTTCTTTATCATGCTAGGATTAACAGGAAAAAGCAAAAAATTTCAGAATTGCACCTTGCAATGTGGAGATATTACTGTTTGTGCATTTACAATATTCATTGATTTTTGCCATTGAAAAACGTCCAGAAATGTTTGAAGCTACTGACTGAATGAAAGGAGCTGGCATCTCACTCTCTTTGAATCTTCTTTATCATGCTAGGAATAACAGGAAAAAGCTAAAAATTTTAGAATTGCACCTTGCAATGTGGAGATATTACTGTTTGTGCATTTACAATATTCATTGATTTTTGCCATTGAAAAACATGTTTTTCATATACCAGAAATGTTTGAAGCTACTGACTGAATGAAAGGAGCTGGCATCTCACTCTCTTTGAATCTTCTTTATCATGCTAGGATTAGCAGGAAAAAGCAAAAAATTTCAGAATTGCACCTTGCAATGTGGAGATATTACTGTTTGTGCATTTACAATATTCATTGATTTTTGCCATTGAAAAACGTGTTTTTCATATACCAGAAATGTTTGAAGCTACTGACTGAATGAAAGGAGCTGGCATCTCACTCTCTTTGAATCTTCTTTATCATGCTAGGATTAGCAGGAAAAAGCAAAAAATTTCAGAATTGCACCTTGCAATGTGGAGATATTACTGTTTGTGCATTTACAATATTCATTGATTTTTGCCATTGAAAAACGTCCAGAAATGTTTGAAGCTACTGACTGAATGAAAGGAGCTGGCATCTCACTCTCTTTGAATCTTCTTTATCATGCTAGGATTAGCAGGAAAAAGCAAAAAATTTCAGAATTGCACCTTGCAATGTGGAGATATTACTGTTTGTGCATTTACAATATTCATTGATTTTTGCCATTGAAAAACATGTTTTTCATATACCAGAAATGTTTGAAGCTACTGACTGAATGAAAGGAGCTGGCATGTCACTCTCTTTGAATCTTCTTTATCATGCTAGGATTAACAGGAAAAAGCAAAAAATTTCAGAATTGCACCTTGCAATGTGGAGATATTACTGTTTGTGCATTTACAATATTCATTGATTTTTGCCATTGAAAAACATGTTTTTCATATACCAGAAATGTTTGAAGCTACTGACTGAATGAAAGGAGCTGGCATCTCACTCTCTTTGAATCTTCTTTATCATGCTAGGATTAACAGGAAAAAGCAAAAAATTTCAGAATTGCACCTTGCAATGTGGAGATATTACTGTTTGTGCATTTACAATATTCATTGATTTTTGCCATTGAAAAACGTCCAGAAATGTTTGAAGCTACTGACTGAATGAAAGGAGCTGGCATCTCACTCTCTTTGAATCTTCTTTATCATGCTAGGATTAGCAGGAAAAAGCAAAAAATTTCAGAATTGCACCTTGCAATGTGGAGATATTACTGTTTGTGCATTTACAATATTCATTGATTTTTGCCATTGAAAAACATGTTTTTCATATACCAGAAATGTTTGAAGCTACTGACTGAATGAAAGGAGCTGGCATCTCACTCTCTTTGAATCTTCTTTATCATGCTAGGATTAGCAGGAAAAAGCAAAAAATTTCAGAATTGCACCTTGCAATGTGGAGATATTACTGTTTGTGCATTTACAATATTCATTGATTTTTGCCATTGAAAAACGTTTTTCATATACCAGAAATGTTTGAAGCTACTGACTGAATGAAAGGACCTGGCATCTCACTCTCTTTGAATCTTCTTTATCATGCTAGGATTAACAGGAAAAAGCAAAAAATTTCAGAATTGCACCTTGCAATGTGGAGATATTACTGTTTGTGCATTTACAATATTCATTGATTTTTGCCATTGAAAAACATCCAGAAATGTTTGAAGCTACTGACTGAATGAAAGGAGCTGGCATCTCACTCTCTTTGAATCTTCTTTATCATGCTAGGATTAGCAGGAAAAAGCAAAAAATTTCAGAATTGCACCTTGCAATGTGGAGATATTACTGTTTGTGCATTTACAATATTCATTGATTTTTGCCATTGAAAAACATGTTTTTCATATACCAGAAATGTTTGAAGCTACTGACTGAATGAAAGGAGCTGGCATCTCACTCTCTTTGAATCTTCTTTATCATGCTAGGATTAGCAGGAAAAAGCAAAAAATTTCAGAATTGCACCTTGCAATGTGGAGATATTACTGTTTGTGCATTTACAATATTCATTGATTTTTGCCATTGAAAAACGTTTTTCATATACCAGAAATGTTTGAAGCTACTGACTGAATGAAAGGAGCTGGCATCTCACTCTCTTTGAATCTTCTTTATCATGCTAGGATTAACAGGAAAAAGCTAAAAATTTCAGAATTGCACCTTGCAATGTGGAGATATTACTGTTTGTGCATTTACAATATTCATTGATTTTTGCCATTGAAAAACATGTTTTTCATATACCAGAAATGTTTGAAGCTACTGACTGAATGAAAGGAGCTGGCATCTCACTCTCTTTGAATCTTCTTTATCATGCCAGGAAAAAACAAAAAATTTCAGAATTGCACCTTGCAATGTGGAGATATTACTGTTTGTGCATTTACAATATTCATTGATTTTTGCCATTGAAAAACATGTGTTTTTCATATACCAGAAATGTTTGAAGCTACTGACTGAATGAAAGGAGCTGGCATCTCACTCTCTTTGAATCTTCTTTATCATGCTAGGATTAGCAGGAAAAAGCAAAAAATTTCAGAATTGCACCTTGCAATGTGGAGATATTACTGTTTGTGCATTTAAAATATTCATTGATTTTTGCCATTGAAAAACATGTTTTTCATATACCAGAAATGTTTGAAGCTACTGACTGAATGAAAGGAGCTGGCATCTCACTCTCTTTGAATCTTCTTTATCATGCTAGGATTAACAGGAAAAAGCAAAAAATTTCAGAATTGCACCTTGCAATGTGGAGATATTACTGTTTGTGCATTTACAATATTCATTGATTTTTGCCATTGAAAAACATGTTTTTCATATACCAGAAATGTTTGAAGCTACTGACTGAATGAAAGGAGCTGGCATTTCACTCTCTTTGAATCTTCTTTATCATGCTAGGATTAACAGGAAAAAGCAAAAAATTTCAGAATTGCACCTTGCAATGTGGAGATATTACTGTTTGTGCATTTACAATATTCATTGATTTTTGCCATTGAAAAACGTCCAGAAATGTTTGAAGCTACTGACTGAATGAAAGGAGCTGGCATCTCACTCTCTTTGAATCTTCTTTATCATGCTAGGATTAACAGGAAAAAGCAAAAAATTTCAGAATTGCACCTTGCAATGTGGAGATATTACTGTTTGTGCATTTACAATATTCATTGATTTTTGCCATTGAAAAACGTCCAGAAATGTTTGAAGCTACTGACTGAATGAAAGGAGCTGGCATCTCACTCTCTTTGAATCTTCTTTATCATGCTAGGATTAGCAGGAAAAAGCAAAAAATTTCAGAATTGCACCTTGCAATGTGGAGATATTACTGTTTGTGCATTTACAATATTCATTGATTTTTGCCATTGAAAAACATGTTTTTCATATACCAGAAATGTTTGAAGCTACTGACTGAATGAAAGGAGCTGGCATCTCACTGTCTTTGAATCTTCTTTATCATGCTAGGATTAGCAGGAAAAAGCAAAAAATTTCAGAATTTCACCTTGCAATGTGGAGATATTACTGTTTGTGCATTTACAATATTCATTGATTTTTGCCATTGAAAAACATGTTTTTCATATACCAGAAATGTTTGAAGCTACTGACTGAATGAAAGGAGCTGGCATCTCACTCTCTTTGAATCTTCTTTATCATGCTAGGATTAACAGGAAAAAGCAAAAAATTTCAGAATTGCACCTTGCAATGTGGAGATATTACTGTTTGTGCATTTACAATATTCATTGATTTTTGCCATTGAAAAACGTCCAGAAATGTTTGAAGCTACTGACTGAATGAAAGGAGCTGGCATCTCACTCTCTTTGAATCTTCTTTATCATGCTAGGATTAACAGGAAAAAGCTAAAAATTTCAGAACTGCACCTTGCAATGTGGAGATATTACTGTTTGTGCATTTACAATATTCATTGATTTTTGCCATTGAAAAACATGTTTTTCATATACCAGAAATGTTTGAAGCTACTGACTGAATGAAAGGAGCTGGCATCTCACTCTCTTTGAATCTTCTTTATCATGCTAGGATTAGCAGGAAAAAGCAAAGAATTTCAGAATTGCACCTTGCAATGTGGAGATATTACTGTTTGTGCATTTACAATATTCATTGATTTTTGCCATTGAAAAACATGTTTTTCATATACCAGAAATGTTTGAAGCTACTGACTGAATGAAAGGAGCTGGCATCTCACTCTCTTTGAATCTTCTTTATCATGCTAGGATTAACAGGAAAAAGCAAAAAATTTCAGAATTGCACCTTGCAATGTGGAGATATTACTGTTTGTGCATTTACAATATTCATTGATTTTTGCCATTGAAAAACATGTTTTTCATATACCAGAAATGTTTGAAGCTACTGACTGAATGAAAGGAGCTGGCATCTCACTCTCTTTGAATCTTCTTTATCATGCTAGGATTAACAGGAAAAAGCAAAAAATTTCAGAATTGCACCTTGCAATGTGGAGATATTACTGTTTGTGCATTTACAATATTCATTGATTTTTGCCATTGAAAAACGTCCAGAAATGTTTGAAGCTACTGACTGAATGAAAGGAGCTGGCATCTCACTCTCTTTGAATCTTCTTTATCATGCTAGGATTAACAGGAAAAAGCAAAAAATTTCAGAATTGCACCTTGCAATGTGGAGATATTACTGTTTGTGCATTTACAATATTCATTGATTTTTGCCATTGAAAAACGTCCAGAAATGTTTGAAGCTACTGACTGAATGAAAGGAGCTGGCATCTCACTCTCTTTGAATCTTCTTTATCATGCTAGGATTAGCAGGAAAAAGCAAAAAATTTCAGAATTGCACCTTGCAATGTGGAGATATTACTGTTTGTGCATTTACAATATTCATTGATTTTTGCCATTGAAAAACATGTTTTTCATATACCAGAAATGTTTGAAGCTACTGACTGAATGAAAGGAGCTGGCATCTCACTCTCTTTGAATCTTCTTTATCATGCTAGGATTAGCAGGAAAAAGCAAAAAATTTCAGAATTGCACCTTGCAATGTGGAGATATTACTGTTTGTGCATTTACAATATTCATTGATTTTTGCCATTGAAAAACATGTTTTTCATATACCAGAAATGTTTGAAGCTACTGACTGAATGAAAGGAGCTGGCATCTCACTCTCTTTGAATCTTCTTTATCATGCTAGGATTAACAGGAAAAAGCAAAAAATTTCAGAATTGCACCTTGCAATGTGGAGATATTACTGTTTGTGCATTTACAATATTCATTGATTTTTGCCATTGAAAAACATGTTTTTCATATACCAGAAATGTTTGAAGCTACTGACTGAATGAAAGGAGCTGGCATCTCACTCTCTTTGAATCTTCTTTATCATGCTAGGATTAACAGGAAAAAGCAAAAAATTTCAGAATTGCACCTTGCAATGTGGAGATATTACTGTTTGTGCATTTACAATATTCATTGATTTTTGCCATTGAAAAACATCCAGAAATGTTTGAAGCTACTGACTGAATGAAAGGAGCTGGCATCTCACTCTCTTTGAATCTTCTTTATCATGCTAGGATTAACAGGAAAAAGCAAAAAATTTCAGAATTGCACCTTGCAATGTGGAGATATTACTGTTTGTGCATTTACAATATTCATTGATTTTTGCCATTGAAAAACGTCCAGAAATGTTTGAAGCTACTGACTGAATGAAAGGAGCTGGCATCTCACTCTCTTTGAATCTTCTTTATCATGCTAGGATTAGCAGGAAAAAGCAAAAAATTTCAGAATTGCACCTTGCAATGTGGAGATATTACTGTTTGTGCATTTACAATATTCATTGATTTTTGCCATTGAAAAACATGTTTTTCATATACCAGAAATGTTTGAAGCTACTGACTGAATGAAAGGAGCTGGCATCTCACTGTCTTTGAATCTTCTTTATCATGCTAGGATTAGCAGGAAAAAGCAAAAAATTTCAGAATTTCACCTTGCAATGTGGAGATATTACTGTTTGTGCATTTACAATATTCATTGATTTTTGCCATTGAAAAACATGTTTTTCATATACCAGAAATGTTTGAAGCTACTGACTGAATGAAAGGAGCTGGCATCTCACTCTCTTTGAATCTTCTTTATCATGCTAGGATTAACAGGAAAAAGCAAAAAATTTCAGAATTGCACCTTGCAATGTGGAGATATTACTGTTTGTGCATTTACAATATTCATTGATTTTTGCCATTGAAAAACGTCCAGAAATGTTTGAAGCTACTGACTGAATGAAAGGAGCTGGCATCTCACTCTCTTTGAATCTTCTTTATCATGCTAGGATTAACAGGAAAAAGCTAAAAATTTCAGAACTGCACCTTGCAATGTGGAGATATTACTGTTTGTGCATTTACAATATTCATTGATTTTTGCCATTGAAAAACATGTTTTTCATATACCAGAAATGTTTGAAGCTACTGACTGAATGAAAGGAGCTGGCATCTCACTCTCTTTGAATCTTCTTTATCATGCTAGGATTAGCAGGAAAAAGCAAAGAATTTCAGAATTGCACCTTGCAATGTGGAGATATTACTGTTTGTGCATTTACAATATTCATTGATTTTTGCCATTGAAAAACATGTTTTTCATATACCAGAAATGTTTGAAGCTACTGACTGAATGAAAGGAGCTGGCATCTCACTCTCTTTGAATCTTCTTTATCATGCTAGGATTAACAGGAAAAAGCAAAAAATTTCAGAATTGCACCTTGCAATGTGGAGATATTACTGTTTGTGCATTTACAATATTCATTGATTTTTGCCATTGAAAAACATGTTTTTCATATACCAGAAATGTTTGAAGCTACTGACTGAATGAAAGGAGCTGGCATCTCACTCTCTTTGAATCTTCTTTATCATGCTAGGATTAACAGGAAAAAGCAAAAAATT